>NW_006782866.1:0-30989 GCF_000442215.2 Lipotes vexillifer
AGCAAACAAACAATGATGAACAACACAATAAATGAAATTAAAAATTCTCTAGAATGAATCAATTGCAGAATAACTGAGGCAGAAGAATGGAGAGTGACCTGGAAGACAAAATAGTGGAAATAACTACCACAGAGCAGAATAAAGAAAAAAAGAATGAAAGAATTGAGGACAGTCTCAGAGACCTCTGGGAAAATATTAAATGCACTAAGATCTGAATTATAGGGGTCCCAGAAGTAGAGAAAAAGAAAGGGACTAGGAAAATATTTGAAGAGATTATAGTTGAAAACTTCTCTAACATAGAAAAGGAAATAGTCAATCAAGTCTAGGAAGCACAGAGAGTCCCATACAGGACAAATCCAAGGAGAAACAAAACACACATATTAATCAAACTATCAAAAATTAAATACAAAGAAAAAATATTAAAAGCAGCAAGGGAAAAACAAAAAATAACATACAAGGGAATCCCACAAGGTTAACAGCTGATTTCTCAGCAGAAACTCTGCAAGCCAGAAGGGAGTGGCAGGACATATTTAAAGTGATGAAAGGGAAAAACATGCAATCAAGATTACGCTACTCAGCAAGGATCTCACTCAGATTCAACAGAGAAATTAAAACCTTTACAGACAAGCAAAAGCTAAGAGAATTAAGCACCACCAAACCAGCTTTACATCAAATGCCAAAGGAACTTCTCTAGGCAGGAAACACAAGAGAAGGAAAAGACCTACAAAAAGAAACCCAAACAATTGAGAACATGGTAATAGGAATGTAGATATCGATAATTACCATAAATGTAAATGGATTAAAGGCTCCAACCGAAAGACACAGACTGGCTGAATGGATGCAAAAACAAGACCTGTACATATGCTGTCTACAAGAGACCCACTTAAGACCTAGGGACACATACAGACTGAAAGTGAGGGGATGGAAAAAGATATTCCATGCAAATGGAAATCAAAAGAAACCTGTAGTAGCAATTCTCATATCAGACAAAATAGACCTTAAAATAAAGACTATTACGAGAGACAAAGAGGCACACTACAGAATGATCAAGGGATCAATCCAAGAAGAAGACATAATAATTGTAAATATTTATGCAACCAATGTAGGAACATCTCAAAACATAAGGCAAATGCTAACAGCCATAAAAAGGGAAATTGACCGTAACAAAATAATAGTATTATAAATAAATATTATATATATATAAATGTATATATATTTATATATATAAATATATATTTATTTATATAAATGTATATACATTTATATAATATATTATATATTTATATAATATATATTATATAAATATAATATATATTATATATTATATATTATAAATAAATTTATATATATAAATGAACTTTATAGGACATTCCATCCAAAAACAACAGAATACACATTCTTCTCAAGTGCTCATGGAACATTCTCCAGGATAGGTCATATCTTGGGTCACAAATCAAGCCTTGGTAAATTTAAGAAAATTGAAATTGTATCAAGTATCTTTTCTGACCACAATGCTATGAGACTAGGTATCAATTACAGGAAAAATACTGTAAAAAATACAAACACATGGAGGTTAAACAATATGCTACTAAATAACCAAGGGATCACTGAAGAAATCAAAGAGGAAATAAAAAAATACTTAGAAACAAATGACAATGAAAACAAGACGACCCAAAACCTATGGTATGCAGCAAAAGCAGTTCTAATAGGGAACTTTATAACAATACAATCCTACCTCAGAAATAAGACATATCTCAAATAAACAACCTAACTTTACACCTAAAGCAATTAGAGAAAGAAGAACAAAAAACCCCCAAAGTTAGCAGAAGCAAAGAAATCATAAAAATAAGATCAGATGTAAATGAAAAAGAAATGAAGGAAACAATAGCAAAAATCAATAAAACTAAAAGCCGGTTCTTTGAGAAGATAAACAAAATTGATACACCATTAGCCAGACTCATCAAGAAAAAAAGGGAGAAGACTGAAATCAACAGAATTAGAAATGAAAGGGAGAAGTAACAACTGACCATGCAGAAATACAAAGAATCATAAGGGATTATTACTACAAGCAACTCTATGCCAATAAAATGGACAACCTGGAAGAAATGGAAAAATTCTTAGAAAAGAACAAACTTCCAAGACTAAACCAGGAAGAAATAGAAAATATGAACAGACCAATCACAAGCACTGAAATTGAAACTGTGATTTAAAATCTTCCAACAAACAAAAGCCCAGGACCAGATGGCTTCACAGGCGAATTCTATCAAACATTTAGAGAAGACCTAACACCCATCCTTCTCAAAATCTTCCAAAATATAGCAGAAGCAGGAACACTCCCAAACTCATTCTACGAGGCCACCATCACCTTGATACCAAAACCAGACAAAGATGTCACAAAAAAAGAAAACTACAGGCCAATATCACTGATGAACATAGATGCAAAAGTCCTCAACAAAATACTAGCAAACAGAATCCAATGACACATTAAAAGGATCATACACCATGATCAAGTGGGGTTTATCCCAGAATGTAAGGATTCTTCAATATATGTAAATCAAACAATGTGATACAGCAGATTAACATACTGAAGGCTAAAAACTGTATGATAATCTCAATAGATACACAATAAGCTTTTGACAAAATTCAATACCCATTTATGATCAAAACTCTCCAGGAAGTAGGCATAGAGGGCACTTAGCTCAACATAATAAGGCCATATATGACAACCCCACAGCCAACTTCGTTTGCAATGGTGAAAAACTGAAACCATTTCCACTAAGACCAGGAACAAGACAAGGTTGCCCACTCTCACCAGAATTATTCAACGTAGTTTTGGAAGTTTTAGCCACAGAAATCAGTGAAGAAAAATAAGTAAAAGGAATACAAATCAGAAAAGAAGAAGTAAAACTGTCACTGTTTGCAGATGACATGATACTATATATAGAGAATCTTAAAGATGCTACCAGAAAACTACTAGAGCTAATCAATGAATCTGGTAAAGTTGCAGGATACAAAATTAATGTACAGAAATCTCTTGCATTCCTATACACTAATGATGAAAAATCTGAAAGAGAAATTAAGGAAACAATCCCATTTACCGTTACAACAAAAAGAATAAAATACCTAGGAATAAACCTACCTAAGGAGACAAAAGACCTGTACGCAGGAAATTATAAGACACTGATGAAAGAAATTAAAGATGATACAAACAGATGGAGAGATATACCATGTTCTTGGATTGGAAGAATCAACATGGTGAAAATGACTCTACTACCCAAAGCAATCTACAGATTCAATGCAACCTCTATCAAACTACCACTGGCATTTTTCACAGAACTAGAACAAAAAATTTCACAATTTGTATGGAAACACAAAAGACCCCGAATAGCCAAAGCAATCTTGAGAACAAAAAATGGAGCTGGAGTAAACAGGCTCCTGGACTTCAGACTATACTACAAAGCTACAGTAATCAAGACAGTATGGTACTGGCCCAAAACCAGAAATATAGATCAATGGAACAGGATAGAAAGCCCACAGATAAACCCATGCACATATGATCATCTTATCTTTGATAAAGAAGGCAAGAATATACAATGGAGAAAAGACAGTCTCTTCAATAGTGGTGCTGGGAAAACTGGACAGCTACATGTAAAAGAATGAAAGTAGAACACTCCCTAACACCATATACAAAAATAAACCCAAAATGGATGAAAGACCTAAATGTAAGGCCAGACACTATAAAACTCTTAGAGGAAAACACAAGAAGAACACTGTTTGACACAAATCACAGCAAGATCCTTTTTGACCAACCTCCTAGAGAAATGGAAGTAAAAACAAAAATAAACAAATGGAACCTAATGAAACTTAAAAGGTTTTACACAGCAAAGGAAACCATAAACAAGACAAAAAGACAACCCTCAGAATGGGAGAAAATATTTGCAAATGAAGCAATGGACAAAGGATTAATCTCCAAAATATACAAGCAGCTCATGCAGCTCAATATCTAAAAAACAAGCAACCCAATCCAAAAATGGGCAAAATATCTAAACAGACATTTCTCCAAAGAAGATATACAGATTGCCAACAAACACACGAAAGGATGTTCAATATCACTAATTATTAGAGAAATGCAAATCAAAACTACACTGAGGTATCACCTCACACCAGTCAGAATGGCCATCACCAAAAAATCTACAAACAGTAAATGCTGGAGAGGTTGTGGAGAAAAGGGAACCCTCTTGCATTGTTGGTGGGAATGTAAATTGATACAGCCCCCATGGAGAACAGTATGGAAGTTCCTTAAAAAACTAAAAATAGAAGTACCATATGACCCAGCAATCCCACTATTGGGCATATACCCTGAGAAAACCATAATTCCAAAAGAATCATGTACCACAATGTTCATTGCTGCTCTATTTACAATAGCCAGGACATGGAAGCAGCCTAAGTGTCCATCGACAGATGAATGGATAAATAAGATGTGGCCCATATATAGAATGGAATATTACTCAGCCATAAAAAGAAACAAATTTGAGTTATCTGTAGTGAGGTGGATGGACTTAGAGTTTGTCATGCAGAGTGAAGTAAATCAAAAAGAGAAAAACAAATACCGTATGCTAACACATACATATGGAATCTTAAAGAAAAAAAAATGGTTATGAAGAACCTAGGGGCAGGACAGGAATAAAGACCCAGAAGTAGTTAATGGACTTGAGGACATGTGGAGGGGGAAGGGTAAGCTGGGACGAAGTGAAAGTGTGCCATGGACTTATATACACTACCAAATGTAAAATAGCTAGCTAGTGGGAAGCAGCTTCATAGCACAGGGAGATCAGCTCAGTGCTTTGTGACCACCTAGAGGGGTGGGATAGGGAGGGTGGGAGGGAGATGCAAGAGGGAGGAGATATGGGGATATATGTATATGTATAGCTGATTCACTTTTTTATAAAGCAGAAACTAACACACCATTGTAAAGCAATTATACACCAATAAAGATGTTAAAAAATTATTACAAAAAAATCATAAAATAAAATTAAGAAAACAAGTTCATTTTTAATAACATACAAAAACTTGGCATACCTAGAATTAAATGTAATAACTAAAAGAAGAGTAAGAGAGATGAAGTAAAAACTACAAAGCATGTCAAAAAAAGTAAAAGACCTAAGTAAATGAAAATGTATCTGTGTTTATGGATTAGAAGACAAGATTTTTAGGATGGCAATACTTCTTGTGTCAATCCACAGATCCCATGCAATTCTTATCAAAATCTCAGGTGAACTTTATTTTTCCAGAAATTGACAGGCTGATTCTAAAATTTTATGGAAATTCAAGGGACCCAGAAAATTTCATCTTGTAAAAGGGGAATGAAGTTGGAAGATTCACAGTACATGATTTTAAAACTTACTACAGATCTATAGTAATCAAGACCATGTGATAGTGGCTTAAAAATAGATTTATATATAAAGTTAATAGAATTAAGAGTTCATAAATAAACCCATACATTTGTGGTCAATTGAATTTTCGCAAAAATAACAACGCTATTCAACTGGAAAAAATTAATCTTTTTAGCAACTGATGCTAGCATAGCAGGATATTTACTTGCAAAAGAATAAAGTTGAAATCCTGTTTCACAAAGTATACAAAAGCTAACAAAATGGCTTGAAGAAAAAAATGTAAGTACTAAAACAATAAATTTTTTAGAAGAAAACAGGTGAACAATTTTGTGACCTTGGATTTCGCAATGGTTTCTCAGTTATGACATCTAAAGTACAGAAATCAAAGAAGACAAATAGATTAGACTTCACTAAAATTAAAAAACTTTGTATTTCAAAGAACACTATCAAGAAAATAGAAGTTTAACCAAAAGAATGAAAGAAGGTATTTGCTAATTGTGTGCCTGATAAACTCTAGTACACAGAAAAAAAGAAATTATATTACCTCATGGTAGGCACAAACTAAAAAAATCTATAATATATACACACCCAAAAAAAAAGAGCAAGGAATCTAAACACAGCACTAAAGATAATCATCAAATCACAAGGGAAGAGAGCAAAAGAAGAAAGAAACAAAAAGCAAAACAATCTTGAGAAAAAAGAACAAAGCTGCAGTTATCGCACTCCCTGATTTCAACCTACAAAGCTTACAAAGCTACAGTAATTAAAGCAGTATGATACTGCCACAAAAACAGACAAATATATCAATGGAAAAGAATAGAGAGTCCAGAGGTGAACCCACACTTATATGGTAAATTAATCTATGACAAAGAAGGCAAAAATATACAATGGGGAAACGACAGCCTTTTCAATAAATGGTGCCGGAAAAAACTGGACACATACATGTGAAATAGTCAACCTGGACTACTTTGTTACACCATATAGAAAAATAAACTCAAAGTGGGTTAAAGACTTAGATATAAGACCTGAAATGATAACTCCTTGAAGAAAACATAGGTAGTACTATCTTTGACATCGGTCTTTGAAATACTTTTTGGATATGTCTCCTCAGGCAAAGGAAACAAAATAAAAATAAATAAATGGAACTACATCAAACTAAAAAGCTTTTGCACAGTGAAGGAAACTAGCAATGAAACAAAAAGGCCACCTACTGAATGGGGAAAATATAAGGCGTTAATATCTAAAATATACAAAGCACTCATACAACTTAACTTAAAACATTATAATCTGATTAAAAAATAGGCACAGGACCTGAGTAGATATTTTTCCAAAGAAGACATACAGATGGCCAATAGACACATGAAAAGATGCTCAACATCACTAATCATCAGAGAAATGAAAATCAAGTCCACAATGAGATGTCACATCACATATGTCAGAATGGCTATTATCCAAAAGACAACAAATAACAAATATTGGTGAGGATGTGTAGAAAAGGGATTACTTGTACCCTGTTGGTAGAAATGCTAATTGGTGCAGCCACTATGGAAACAGTATGGAGATTTCTCAAAAAAATAAAAATAAAATTATGGTACAATCCAGCAATTCCACTTCTGGGTATTCTTCCAAAGATAACAAAAACAGTAATTCAAAAAAGGTATATGTACCCTTTTGTTCATTGCAGCATTATTCACCAAGGGAGCAACTGAAGTTACCATCAATAGATAGATGGATAAAGAAGATGTGTTGTGTGTGTGTGTATATATATATATATATATATACACAAAAGCATACTACTTAGCCACAAAAAAAGAATGAAATCTTGCCATTGTGATAACATGGATGGACCTAGAAAGTATTATGCTAAGTAAAATAAGTCAGGAATCTAAAAACAAAACAAAATGACAAACAAACAGAAACAGAGTCATGAGAACAGAAAACAAACAGGTAGTTGATAGAGGGGAGGGGAGTGGTGGGATGAGTGAAATAGATAAGGGAAATTAAGAGGTACAAACTTCCAGTTACAAAATAAATGAATTAGAATATAGGAATACGGTTAATGTAATATCTTTGTGTGTAGGCTGATGGGAACTGGACTTATCATGATGTTCATTTTGTATAGAAATATAAAATCACTACGTTGTACACCAGGAACTAACATAGTGTTGTAGATCAATAATACTTCAAAAAACTCAACCAACCAAACAAACAACAAATCTGATCTCTGAAAAAAAGATCATATTTGTAGTTATGAGAGGAGGGGGCAGCGGTAAGGGGAATTGGATGAAGGTGGTCAAAAGTTACAAAGTTTTATTTATACAATAAATAAATACTAGGGATGCATGTATAATATGATAAATATAATTAATAGTGCTATGTCATATATGAAAGTTTTTAAGAGAGTAAATCCTAAGAGTTATCATCCCAAGGAGAAAATATTTAATTTTTTTAAATTTTGTATCTATATGAGATGATGGATGTTCATAAACTTATTGTGGCAATCATTTTATGATGTATGTAAATCAAATAATTATGCTGTACACCTTAAACTTATATGGTGCTGTATGTCAGTCATATCTCAATAAAACTGGAAGGAAAAAAATATCCACATATTAGTGGATTGGTGCATTTCAAACCTGGGTTGTTCAAGGATCAAGTGTAGTTTACATCACTTTGCTCAGAGCCTTCTAATGACTTCTCATTCTACTCAAGATATTTAGGTTAGTATAAATTCTATTCTTTTTCTTTGTTCCAGCTTGAATTATTTCTGATAAGAAATGTCTTATTTCTCTGGTCACTGTTAAGAGTATTTCCTTTTCATTGGTTTTCAACAGCTGGATTTGGATCTCTCTTGGTATATGTGCTCTTTTGTTTTTTATGTTTATCCTCTTAAGGTTCTTTGAGTTACTTAGGTCTTTGTATTTATCACTCATCTAATCTAGAAAATGTTCAATCATTATTTCATCAAATATGTTTTCTGTCCAAATCTTTTCCATTGATTTTTTTTTACTCGTTTGCATGTGTGTTAAACATCTTTGTATTGTCCCATAGGTCACTGAGGCACAATTTATTTTTATTAGCTTTTTTATCCTTGTGATTTAGCTTTGATAGTTTCTATTTCCTTCTCCAAATAAACTGATTTTTTCCTAGTGTTCAACCTGCTGTTAAACCTATCCAATCAATTTTTTTTCACTGAAGGGTTTATATTTTTTAGTTGTAAATTTTCAATTTGGTCCTATTTGGGGGCTTCAATTTCTTTATTGAGATTCCATATTTGTACCTCATTATGTCAAAGAATATTCCAAAATATAGTGATCAACAATAACGATTTAGAAAATACATTAGAAAAATATACTGAACTCACACTGGCAAATATTAAACAAACCATAAAATTGCTATTACAAAGTATTTTTTATTTGACCTTATTCATTAAAAGGACAATTTATTGATTTGGACATGATTGTGTGATTCATTTCCTATTTAATCAATTTATTATTAGCAGGTCTGATTCAGAAATGACCACCAGGAAATAACTACCGGGATGACTCTTGACACTGAACTACAGTACACGGCTAAAGGTTGTGTGAAAATTGTGAATGTATTCTGTGGTTTCTGGGATTAGATATATCAGGGTAATACAGGAAAGATAATATTGCTTGAATTGTGCTAGAAACTATTCTGTCTAAATTCTTCAAATCATCAGACGTAAAATGATAAGAGCACAATACAGTTCTCAGAGATTTGTGTTCAAAAGTAACCTTCTATACTTAAGAAAAAAAAATATATGTACATACACATATACATTTATAAAAATATATGTATGTATTTTTATTTATTGTTAACATTAAACAAATAAAACTAATTATGTTTCATTATTTTATTTTCCATTTTTTGTTATTTTTATATATATTCAATACTATTCAGAATCTTACATCTCAGCTATAAAGAAAATTTACAGTTTCCCCAAATTTGACTGCCTCAGAATGTAAATAACATATCCAATAAAACATTATGAAACTAAGTAATCTTTCCTAAACTATCAATTATTAAAGGAAATTAATTTATATCACTAGAGGAAGGATTGAATTGACTTTGTACTCTCATGTCAGAAGTTATAATTACAAAATCATTTTCAAATAAAGGAACGCTAAAGAAAATGCAGCCAAAATAAAATAGTAGGAAAGATAAAGAATTATGTTAAAAATTTTATAAATAAAACATTATATTGTTTCCCTGGATCTTATTATGATTATGGTATTTATTGTAATTTCTTTTCTCATTATGAATAAATGTTTACTCATTTTATATTTTTCCCCTATAGAAGTGTTTGTCAAAATTGTATATGCTTCAGGCCAGAACAGAACGGAGTGAGAGAGAACTCACACAGTTATGAACACTTCTATGTGGGATGAACATAAAAATATAATTCATAACCCCCAAATATAAGAATATTTAGCAAACAAATGCCAAATATTTTTTCTCTTTACCTTTTCCTCTTCCCCCTTTCTTCTTCCTCTCCATTATCCTTCTGTGTCCAATATCCTCCAGCTTTTCTGCAGTCAGCTACCGATACATTAATGACTTTAGTTTTAGAATTTTTAAACTTAAGCTACACTTTTAATGAGGGTGAAGACATCAATCAAAGAGGACCTAGTAGTGATCTTAGTATATGAGAAAACATGGCCAACTAGAGCTCTCAACCCACATATATCTCCAATTAGTTGTGCTACTTTGGACATGTTATTTGAACTCGCGGGTTTCACTTTCCTCCTTTATAAAATGGAGTCGAAAAGCTGTGTAGGTGTTTAATTTCAAATAAAGTAGTGCAAAGGTAAGCACAAGGAAAATATAAAAGTTTCAAATTTTTATTGCTTACTTTGTGTCTTAGGAAAAGCTTTCTATGAAAAAAATGTAAATACCAGAAGAAACTGTAAAAAAAGACAACAGATACAAAAACAATATTTTTAAGGCACATACTGAAAGGAAGAGGATACCTCCCAAGTAAAAACTGTCAGATAAGAAGAGAAACTTTCACAGAGTAAAGCGAATTAAATAAACACAGTTGTCTTCGTAATTCGGCGAGCATCTCGTGAAGGAGGCGGAGAGGAAGCTCAGTCCTCCGGTGTCCCAGTGACCACGTGGTCGAGTCTCCCCCTGCAGGGGCTGCTGCTAACACGGAGGCCTGGGGTACATGACCAAATATCAGGTCATAGGGAACATGAAATTTAGTGAGAGGGTAAGGATCTTCTGTCAGCTTTGGCATCCATTTTCCAGTCACTTGACACTGTTCCCCAAAGACGTCGGCGGAGCATCTGCTCTGTTGACAGCATGAGCTGCTTGACATTTCTTCTGAGGAATGAACGATTAGGGTTCTTGGAAAGCAGGATGGAGCCCGGCAGGCAGCCGCACAGCTTCCGTCCACCTCCACAAACCGCCTCCCAAACGTCATGGATGCTATTACATTCAAATTTTTCTCTTAATAAGTAAGTGAAGGGCTAAACCACAGCCTGCTTCTGATACCAGATCTGCTCTGGGCACAGTTCCGAGGTTTCCACACTGACAGCAGGAAAGGATGAATGAAAGGTTTTCTTTCGAAAGCATGTGTGTCTGGTGCAGGCCTTGGGGTGGACCTGGACCACACAGAGTTGATCGCCTGTTTTTATGACATTTTCTCATTACTAAGACAGGTTTTGAGTTACTATGCTGCTTATTTCTTGAAGAAAGTGTGTATAATGGTATCAAATGCCTATAGTAAAAACTTGCAAGAGGTATAAGGAAAAATAAATCAGCCTTTGACTCCACATTTCCAGGATACACTGCAATGTTAGCCACTGTCACCAGGTTCTTATGTATCCTTTAACCAGCATTTATAGATTTACAGCATTTTTTTCTTAATGACTGCTTGGTATTCCATTGCATGAAGGTATTTTCTAAAATTCCTATATTGTTTGGTATTTACACCATACCAATACTGTTTTGATAAAACTACTGCAATGAACAGCCTCACACATTCAGGGAAGGGCAACCAAATTTGGTTAAGAGCCTGGAGTAGAGAGTCAAACTATCTAGAATCAAATTTGAGCTCTTCTTTTTTTTTTTTTTTTTTTTTTTACCAGCTTTGATCTTGGGCAACTCACTTAACCTTTATTTGGTTTAGTTTCCTCATAAGTAAAATGGGATAATAAAGTAGTACTGGCTTCATGGAGTTTTGTGAGGATAAAATTAGCTGATGAGTACATACATAAGTGGAATACCTAGGCCAGTACTGATACGCCTTTTAAAAGGTATCACATACTTCTATTCTCACCCATAGAATATGAAAGAGCCAGTTTTCATTCTTCCTCAGTAGCAGAATATTCTAACATACAAATAACCTTTGCAACTGATAGGATGAAAATTACATTTCACTGTTGTTTTAAATTTTATTTCTTAATTACAAAAAAACAAGGGTATTTATATGTTCTGCACCATTTTAACTGATTTTTTGGTGAACTCTCTATTACTATTTCCTCTCCCTATTTTACCATTGTGTTGTTCATCATTTTTCTATTAACTCATGGAGATGCTCTATATCTTAAGTATGACAAGTATACTTCTATCCATGTGGTTTTTATCTGTTGACATTTATTTTGATATTTATATTAGGCCAAGACTTTAAAAAATTACCTATTTTAATAATACCAAATATCAGTAAATATTAGTAAGTTAAAAGATCAGTATTTTAATTTATGACTTCTGGTTTCTTTTATGTGCCTTAGAAGACCTTTCATCCTCCTTTAGCAGAATGGAACAGAGAACCCAAGGGGAAAATCACCATACTTGGGTGTTCCATTTGTTTTAGAAGTGATTCTGTAGATCAGTGGGAAAAAAGACTGTTTTTCCAAAGGGAGATTGGATATCCATATGAAAAACAAAAGTTATTTGGCCTCTTTGTCACAGTACAGCAAGTTCCCTACATATGAATGAGTTCCATTCTGAGAGCGCATTCGTTAAGTCCAATTTTTTCATAAGTCCAACAAAGTTAGCCTAGGTACCCAACTAACAAAACTGGCTATAAAATACTGTACCATATAGGTTTATAACACTTTTCACACAAATAATACATAAAAAACATACCAAAAAATAGAGAAAACATTTTTAATCTTATAGTGCAGTACCTTGAAAAGTACAGTAGTACAGTACAACAGCTGGCATACAGGGGCTGGCATCAAGTGAACAGGCAAGAAGAGTTACTGACTGGAGGAGGGAGAGGAGGTGGGAGATGGTAGAGCTGAAGGATCGTCAGTAATAGGAGATGAAGGGCATGCTGAAATTTCACTCACGCCTGACACTGATGGCGCAGGTTCTGGTTCCTTGCTGGATTCAATTCTATCTACCCTCTTGAAAAAATGATCCAGTGATTTCTGGGTAGTAGCTCTTTTTTTCTTGTCCTGGATGACACAGTAGCACTGGATTGCATTCTGAACGGCTGCTGCAACCTATGTGTACAATTCTACATTTGGGTCCTGTGCCTCAAAAACTAACAGTGCCTCCTCAAATAAAGAAAATCCCCTTGCCATTTCCTGCATCGTGAATCTCTTTGGTTCTTCAGTTACTTCTTCCTCTTGTCTCTCTTTGTCCTTTCTCGGTGCTTGGAGCTTCTTAGCAGTACCAGCTATATCACTGTTGCTTTTACACTTGCTTCTGGACATCCAGAAATAAAGATATGGTACTACTGTACTCTATAGAGTACAGTACAGTCAAGTACACAAAAGCATAACCACTTGTAGAGGTGTATGCATGTGACAATGTACACCAGACACGTGAACCAACTTACGTGACTGGATGTGTGAATGCATGTTCGCATCTTTGAAAGTTCACAGCTTGAAAGTTCGTGTGTAGGAGACTTACTGTACACACAAAATCAAATTCTGGGAGATTGTATACCTATATCTGAAAGACACAACTTTAAGAAAATCATGGAGAAGAATATATTCATACCTTGGGGTAGGAAAATAGAATAAAAGAAACTGATACGATGAACCATAAAGGAAAGTTTGATAAAAGTTGACTACCAAAAGTAAAAATTTACCTCCATCAAAAGCTACAATTAAAAGGAAAACCCACAGAGTAGAAGACGCTTACAACTCATGTAATCAACAAACGCTTTATTTCCAGAATATATAAAAAGTGTCTTCAAATCAATAAGAAAAAGTACATTATTGAAATGTAGGTAACGCAGTTTAAACAGAAACTCCATGAAAGAACATATCCAAATGGTTAATGTGAAAATGTGTGGTGACTCATTAGTAAGCAGGGAAATACAAATTCAATAAAAATAAAATGTCACTGCCTATCTACTACAAAAGACTGATAACGCCAAATGCAGAGAGAACTTAGAACACATTGCAAGTGTTAAGTGCAGAAGCATTACTACGTCAGCAAAGAGTTTAGCATCATCATGTGAAAGAGGATGGTAACTTGGGCAGGGTGCGCAGTTGAAGTGGTGGAAGGGAGTAACATTATGTACATATTTTGAGGAGAGATGATAGATTTGCTGTAGGAATGCACGTGGTGAGGAAGAAGAAGATAGAGTGAAGCATCATTTCAAGGACTGGTCTGAACAAATGGATGAATGAGGTTGTCATCAATCAGTGTAGGAAAGACTGTAGAAGGGCTTTTATTCTTCATGGAGGAGGGGATGGTTCAGTAATTCAGTTTCCTGCCATGTTAATTTGAAATACCAGTTATGAATCCAAGTGGCAGTGTCAAATAGGTAGTTGCAGATACAAATCTGGAGTTCAGGGATAAGAACCAGGCTAGGAAACTATACTTGGATTCATCAGTAAAGGGAAAGTATTCAAAATTATGTAACTGGAAGTAATTACCAAGGCAGTGAATATAGGGAATGAAGAAAGTCAGTAAGAAGACTGACCACTGAAGTTTAAATGTTTGCAGAGGTGAGGAAGAACCAGCCAAGGGTATGGAGGATTGGTAGTGAGATAGAAGGGCAAGCAGGAGATGGTGGTAACCTAGAAATCAATCAGAAAAAAATATTTTTAGGAGGAGACAGTAATCCGCTGTTAAATTCTGTTGATAGGCAAGGCGAGGCAAGAACCAAGAACTGAGGCCATTGGTGACCCTTGAAAAGACAATTTTCGGAAGCCTGGTGGAGATGAAATCCTGGATGAAATGGGTTCAAAGTAGGAGAGAAACCAGTAGTAGAATATAGACAACACTTCTGAAGAGTTTTGCTGTAAGGGAAAGGAAGGAAAAGGCAATAACAAGAGAGGGAAATAGAGAGAATAGGATATGTGTATGCTGGTGAGGGAGAGATAGTAGAAAGATAAATTATAATGGCATAAGAAAGAGCAGATATGGAAGCAATATCCTGGAATGGGCAAAATTCATGAAATCTCATGTGCAAGTTGACAAACTTCCGTTAGGAGTAGAAGTAATTCATTTATTATAACACCAGAGAAGAAAGATCATTGGAGCACGGCTGCAGATAGGTGGTCAGACGTATTAGAAGCTCCTGAAATATTTTCGAATCACTTTTACTTTCTCAGCAAAATAGGAAAGAAAGACATCGGCTCTACATAGTGAAAGGGGAGGTCTATAGGGATTTTTTAGGAGAGAGAAAATGATATGCTGTTATCTTCCAGAAGAGTGGGAGAGTGAATGGGCAAGGGAATTGTAATAAGAATGCCAGGAAGCAGTAAAATACTAATTTGCACAGATTTTTATGTAAATATGCAACAATATAACTTTTTAAATCACAAAACAGTATTTTTTTCTTTTATATACTAAAATCATTTATTGTGTTCTGAGAATACTAGACAGACCAGATGTATGTGGTCATTGTTTTTAGGGAGCTTACAAAACTCTTACTCCTCTGAGGTCCTCTTGGGAAGCTAAAACATTATTTCCATTCATAGTAAACTACTGAGAAAACAGGTTTTGGTTCATTCTTTAGATATGCATTCAGAACATACAAACACAAAAACTATACGAAGAAATTTAATTTCTGACGTATTTCATTGTAAAGCACATAATTATTCTCATATTATTTCAAAGTAAATTATCTGTGAATTGCTTATTTCTTATCTGTCTTCTGGATTTTAGGGGCAAAGAGGGCAAAAACGTTTTCAACACCATTCAATCTTCAGGTCCTGGAATGGTGCTAGCACATGGTAAGAGCAAAGTGACTATTTGTTGAACATATAAATTAATGGAAGGAACACAGTATATCAGAATATGCTACTTGAAGAAATACCTGAAGAGAAAAAAGAATCCCACATATTTTCCGCTTCTATATTCTACACTATTTTGTTGAAGTGGAGACTTAATAAATATTGGATAAATGTGATTAACCTATTCAAAATATTTTGACTATAAGACGTATGTAGCCCTAGAATATCACAGGAGTACAGTATAATGGAACTTACAGAGAATTTTGCTAGATATTGTTTAAAAAGATTAAGAAAAGTTCTCAGCTCGCTGAATTTCCATCTTCAGCAAATAAAGAAAATGTCATTAATTATTAATGAAAGCCTTTTCACTTATTAATCTGTGAATTGTACGTGTAAGATGAATTTGCTGTTAATAACAAAATGTGAATATGAAAGATAACATGCCCAACTATCAAGTTTGCCGAACAAAGTAAAGTTCTTACCTCTCCTGGGGATGAATTTCATTAGGAAAAATACATTGAGTATTGTTAAGAGTGGAGAACAATTGGGCATGAATGAGGAAGTTATGACATTGATGCATATTCCTCTATAAATACTGAGATTTATCCTGTGCATCATTCAATACATATTTGTTAAAAATAGAGTTAAAGGACCTCATATCAGTGATCTAGAAACATAATGTGAGAAACATGATAAATTAAATGATTGATTGCTCATGTTTTAATGCTTCACACATTCACTGATACTGAAAAAAAAATTGTTCATTTATTTAGGCTCATTAATTATGAACTTAGGATCATTTAGGGATAAAAAAAATAAAACTTCCAAGTTAATCTTTTGTTGTCAGTTTCTGAATAAGTTTCTTAAGAAAACTGGTGAACTGGTTAGCTATGGAATCCATTATTTCAAGTTTCTCATTTTGACTTCAATGTGAAAGTTTACTTATTTATTTATTAAATACAACCTGTGGTGTAATTTATTTATCTATTAAATAAAAACTGGTGTATTACGTTTTAATTATGAAAACATCTATTAAATATGTATGCTTTTTATTGAATTAAACAATTAAAGAGATATATTTTGTACTACCAAAAGTCAAATTTCAATAGGACTACATTGGGTTGCTTAATGGCTTTTAAAATTTTGTAAACATGACTAATTCTGTTTTATTGATGACTTAACAACTTAAAATCATGCAAATATAATTTATTTTGCCTTGAAATTAATCCAGACAGTACTTGCAGTAAGCATACAGTTCTCTATAAATGGCACTTTTCCTCAATAGGTGAAAAGACAACTGGTAAGTATAGTAAAATTCTTTTCCTCTAAAAATAGTGATGATCCCAATAAGTTACTGCTACTCATTGACTATGGTCAGTCTTATAAGTTTCAGGAATGAAATTTCTGCTGGCAGCCTTACACCTCCCTACTTGCAAGGAATGTGCAAGTTAGGGGACCCTGGTCTTCTCTCTTGGTCTGTTTCCTATAAGTGGGACTCCTTGAGGATGGACTATGTTTCTAAGATCTCTGGCTTTCTTTTCAGACAGAATGCTTAAAATTACTCAGCTATATATTTAGCATGTCCACCATTACACTCAGCACTCTGAAATGGATATTGCCTCTGTCATCATTTTTTTTTTTAAATGTATCAGTTTTCGGGTGTTTATTTTTAAAATCAACCACTTTACTGAATCATCACACCTTGCATGTGCATTGTAAACAATAAATCCAAACATCAGTTAAGGGCAACACTACTTACTAATTGTATTGTAACCAAGATAAGCCATTCTTCAACTGAAAAAACTTTCCCATCTTCATCATATATTTCTTTTCAATGACTAGAACATTAAGTCTTTCATTGTGGACCTGTATATTTATATATATTTATTTTATGTATATTTGGTAGATTTTGTGTGTGTGTGGGGGGCATCATTTATTGAATCATTTTAATGATTTTTGAATGTCTGACCTGGCATTGGTACGTCACCTCTGTTTGTTTGCATTAGTTCCTGACTTTAATCTTGGCTTGAAGGCTATGGGGTTATTAGCAAAGTGTTGCTCCTATATCATACAATCCCTACTGCTTTCCCACTACATCATCACTTCATTGATTAGGCAGAGTTCATCGTACTGCTCCAACACGAGCAAAGATTCTTTCCAAGAGAACTTGACCTTTCTGTAACTTCTTTTTTTTTTTTTTTGCGGGTCGCGGGCCTCTCACTGTCGCGGCCTCTCCCATTGCAGAGCACAGGTTCCGGACGCGCAGGCTCAGTGGCCACGGCTCACGGGCCCAGCCGCGGAGTGGCATGTGGGATCCTCCCGGACCGGGGCACGAACCTGTGTCCCCTGCATCAGCAGGCAGACTCTCAACCACTGTGCCACCAGGGAAGCCCTCTATAACTTCTTGCTATTGATAATTACCTGAATTGAACTTATTTCTAAGAACTGCACCACCATTCTCACATTCATGAAAAAGAGCCAGCTTCCTCTTTGTGCCATGGCTCACGGGCCCAGCCGCTCCGCGGCATGTGGGACCTCCCGGACCGGGGCACGAACCTGTGTCCCCTGCATCAGCAGGCAGACTCTCAACCACTGTGCCACCAGGGAAGCCCTCTATAACTTCTTGCTATTGATAATTACCTGAATTGAACTTATTTCTAAGAACTGCACCACCATTCTCACATTCATGAAAAAGAGCCAGCTTCCTCTTTGTTCTATACACAGCCAAAAGCTATGAAATAGATGTGTCTTCTCTGGTCAGCACTTAACCAGTAAGGCGACTGGCTACCTGAATCCAGTTCTTCTCTCAAACTCACCAGTATGATAACTTACTTCAACTCTATATGGGGATAGTAAAAGGGAGGGGAAAGAATTGCTACAATAATGGGGCTTTAACACCATGTAAAAAAACATCAGTTTGAGAGGAAGTGTTTTCCCCAAATATTCCATGTCTTTCCATATCCTAACTCACTGGGTTTAGCCACTAAGCTTATGGTCAACCAAGACTGTGATTATTCTTCTACCACGAAGGAGATCAACATTGCTGCCTTACTGTCACGAGGCCACTTCCGCAACGATAACAACTGCTCTTCTCGATCATCTTCTGGGAATACCACGACATAATACAGATTCGGCTACCCAGAAGTCTAAGATATATTACAACAGTGCATTTACCAATTCCATTCTAGTTCCATACTGTACCTAAGACTAGGGTTTTCCAATGTTCCATCCCAAATTATTTCAAGCCACTTGGTCCAGAACAGTTTTTTAGAGATTCTGTAATGGGGTCAAATGACCACAACAAGACTGATGTAAATTTCAATAAATACATGGACCAATTTGAAAACAATTCACTTGCCATTATCAGATTTTTAAGAATAAAATTATCTATAAAGCCAAAGAAAATAAACATATGCAATTTTTGAGTCAATCTAAACAAAAAAATGTTAAAATAAATCAAAATCCCCTATTAGCATATCTTATATTAGCATACTTCTTCCTAGAAACAAGAAGTCACATATTCCTATGTTCCTTAAAAAAAAGGAAAAAAAGAAAAAAGAGGGAGGAGGAACAGGGAGAAGAAAAGAAGAAAAAGAGAAAAAAAAAAGGAAGAAAAGCATGTTCCATGTCAAAATTCTCCCGAAGTGTAAATGCAATCATACCAATTAAGGACAAGCATCGAATTAATTTCTAAGGGTTTTTTCATGGCTCATATTCTGGTATGAACAAGGTACCAGAATGTGGAGTACAGAGGCTCCTTGTCATTTGTCTTGCTGTGTTTCAGAGCATCTAAGTGCCTACTCTTCTATAATCATTTCCTTTCCTTCTACACTCTAAAACTTTTCTACCAATGCTGCTTTCTCCCGACAGTAGGGTGTTTATATTGATGACAGGCAATCCTACTGGCAAAATACATGGATTTATAATTTGGACAACTCCAGTTATTTGATCTCCAGATAGTGCTTGATCTCATTCAGTCATATTTGGGTGTCTTCAATTTCCTGATATCCCTAAACATGTATCAACCTAATTCTGTCTGTTCTTCCAACTTGGGAGGTGCCCTCACAATAGTCCTTGGAGTCCCTCTTGATGTATAAATGTGATCTTAACTATATTCTTCTGTGAGCTTTCTCAAGCCCTGATCACTTTTTCTGGCTTGCTTATCAATAAAAATATTGACCTCTTGTCTAGCCAAAACCTTAAAAGTAGGTAAATCTTGGTATATTGTGTCCTATACATTTTTTTACCCTTTCATTTGAACCACGGCCTCTGAAACCTTGAATTTCTTTGAGGAATATGCCTTTTCTCTTTTTGCTTGGCTCTCCTAGATCATCCTCAGTCATTTTCAAAGATAGACTTTTCTTCAGATACCATCTCCTATTCATCTAAACCATGCTTCAGTTTCTCTACCATTTTCCTATGCTCCAACACTGTTTTCATACCAGGCTAATTTTCAAAATTAATTCACCCAGGCATAAGCTTTCTTGAATACTAATAATTGAAGAGGTGGTTCAAGAATTTGTGATCAACTCTCCTCTAACTGTATCTGTGTGAAGGTTATATATTCCATCCTGCCAGGAGCCTTCATTTCTATTCGTCTGTTCATCAATACAATCTATCATATTTCAGTACACAGGGCTACTATTTGGATTTCCAATATTCACAAGCTAATTATCAAATGATGGGTGTAACTTTAAGGTATGTTAATAATAATAACAAAGGACATTACTATTTTCTAGCTGGCCTTGCATCAGCCCTGGTGAAAAATAGTAGTTACAACCTCACAGCTTTATAAAAACAAAAAACAAAAAAACTTAGTAACCTACAGACCTGTCTGAGAAACAACATAGAGATCATTAACTGCACAGAAGTTACTCTAAACTGGGTATTAACAAGCTTTAGAGAAAACCATGAAGATAAGATACCGTGTCCTGGTTTCCTCAAAATGTCTCCACATGTAACTTTAGACTTCACAATTCTTAAGTTTCACTGCTTGATGAATGAGTTGTGAGGATATGAGGATACTACACAACCAAACCCACAGGTCTCGCCACTGAAGGGACAGGACCCATGACTGTGAACCTTAGGATGGAGTAGAGCAATTGTGAACCTCCAACAGACAGGAGAAAGAAAGGAGGTGGACCATACACACTCAGTCTCCTCTTCCCAACCTCACTATCAAGGTAAGCTCTCCTTCCTCCTGGGGGTGAGTTATGGAGGGGCCAGAGACTGGCCTGAAGTAATATTCCAGTGGGCATCCTGCTCTACAGATGGACATTTCGGATGGGGGCAGGTCATGGGGCAACTTTCCATTTCTGAAACTAGAAAGCACACTTATACATGTTCTTCAAGGAAAGCCTTTTGACTGATGGAGAACAAACAGTTTCACATTAAGCCCCACCGTGTACTCAAGGTCTCTGTATCAGAGAACTCTTTTGGACCTTCACTCATAGAAATATAAGACAAGGAAATCCAAATGTAACAGGAGGATCTGTGGCCATCTAATCCTGCTGTCCTGTTAGCTTAACCCAGAGCGATGTCTTCTTTTCTGTGTGAATTTTCTTCTGAATTTTCTTGATCCATTAAAAGACAGACTCATGCTTTTTACCTGCTGGAGCCAATCGCAGATCTCCGCTGCTCCTGAAGCTGCCTGTGGTGTGAATGTAGACAAAGCAACTTTAATCTGATTTGTGCTGTCCGTTGTTGGGTGATATCTCTATTTGCAAGCAAGCAAGAGAGCAACTACTCAGAGGAGATGGACTTTTCTTCCCTAGATAAAGGTATAGTATGGGATTTATATAATAGTAGCAACTTTATTTTGACTAGTAGGTATTTTTGCTTGGTTCCTGAGATCCCAGCAGCCTTTACTAAATTTCCAGAAATAAAAGGTAGGGACTGAAAGAAAAATATAATAGAAATTTATCTCTAATGGTGAAGATGTAGAATAATAGCTTATCACATTGAAAGAACAGCGTAGTCTTAATTAACATATATAAGAATTGGGTTGATATTGCTACTAACCCCTTTATGTTATAAAAAAGAAAGCTGGCACAGTTGTTTTCATCTAAAAAATTATTAAGGGACCAATACATCCACACGGCCAGTGTGGTCGTCTTCACTGGGTATACGGCTTAGTTTCAGTGCCTTGAGAGTTACTACCAGTCGGTTTTGGTTTCTGAGATTTTCTAGAATGTGTGCCTTAACATAGTGCCTGATGTAGGGTTTATCATTTCAGTAGCCACATCCAGGAATTTATTCCATACCACATTTGGAAAGGTAACATGTATGCTCTCTGAGGCAGCCTTGTGCTGTTGAGTTATCTTCCTAGATAATATATCCCACACACATATTTTTTGGAGCTGGACTAAACTTGAAGATATAAGAGTAGCTTCCCTAAATATTTCTGACCTGAGATGATAATAATTATAATAGTAGTAATAAGTCTATCACTTTAGGTATCACCATAGACACAGAATTTATCTATTAGTTACCAGTTAAAATTAAACTGATTTACACTCCATATTTAAAAGATATTAATATACTCTTCCATATATTCCTGTTAAAAACCTGAGAAATGGGGCTTCCCTGGTGGCGCAGTGGTTGAGAGTCCACCTGCCGATGCAGGGGACATGGGTTCGTGTCCTGGTCTGGGAAGATCCCACATGCCGCGGAGCGGCTGGGCCCGTGAGCCATGGCCGCTGAGCCTGCGCGTCCGGAGCATGTGCTCCACAACGGGGGAGGCCACAACGGTGAGACGCCCGCGTACCATGAAAAAAAAAAAAAAAACCTGAGAAATGGATAAGGTATTATGTCTGTTTAAGAGATAATAAATCTGCCTTATGAAGAAATAAGCAACAAGTTTATGAACATTCAATAAATAGGTGGCTAACCTGAAGCCAGGTTTATATCTCTCCTGAATCTGCATCCTTAACCATTTCATGACACTTTCTCTAAGGAGTAGAATACTTTAGCATACAAGCTGACAAGGTGCTTCTTTATAGGACCCAGGTAACCTAGTTCATACAGCTCTTAAGCAGAAATATTAGTAGTGCTGAGCAGAAAAATAAGTCTGAGCCAAGGAACCTGTGTGATGCCCACCTGAGCCTCCCCATGACAACAGATATGTCCCAACAGGTCTGAAGCCTCAACAGACAGGAGATCAAGACCACCTCCCTCCTGTACAACACTCTTTTTTGTCTGTACACCCTATAGCTGCATCACGATATATCCCAAAGCCTTGATAAATCAGTTTAGTCCTGGCAGTGAAGGCAAAACAAATCTTACAAGCTGCTGGAGAGCTAAAGAACATTCACTAAATATCTACAGCAAAAGCAAAACCTGGATAAAGGTTTGAGGAAAATAATGAGGATGTTACAAGGAGTGCAAACACCACTACAAAGGTACTAGCATAACTCTGAGAAATTTTCATCCTTGGGAAATTCCAAGCAGCCCTTGACTACCACAGTGCTCATTCCCCAGTGTATTATTTCCTAGGGCAGACTTACAATCTGTGAGGTGAACAGCGAGAAGGGGTAACCACCAAGGTGAGACTACTCATTGGACAGAATGTCAAGGTCAGGAGCAATGAAAATACTGAATGTCCTTTGTCTGTCTGACCATTATTTGACACCAGTGCAGTTCTTTCATGGGGCTGACATCTAGTCACTTAGAGAAAAACTCTTTGAACTTTTAGTTTTGGAAAATAGACCTCATACAAGACAACACATAATAGGATGATAGAGTATTTTTTTTCTGGTCCAGTCAAATACTTGGCATCAAGTAGTGGGGGAAAAAGTAGAAAAAAAAATTCCTAGGCTAAGCTTTTTCTGTAACTATCTAAAATTATCTAGATTAAACTTGAATCTATCTACTGTACCTCATTACGCACTCTGTTCCACTGCCTGCCCTTTCTATCTGAAAATGTTCTCTCATTTTCAAATCGAATTTCTCTCCCATTAACTTACTGCTTAGGTATATTTTAATGGCTTTCCTTTCAATGTAAGCCCATTTGTTTTGGCCGTGAAATTATCTCATTTCATTGTATAAAGCCCAGCTTCATTTCTAATTTTCAGTAATTGTGTCCATTTCTAGGTGAAAAATGTAAGCCCAAACAAAAGCCCTCCTAAAACTGGCCTGTCATTTTCAATTCTTTTGCTTGCAGACAGTGGTTGTTAATTTTCCTTACAATAATGCATGTCTGTTCTCACCCCCTCCAATGTACTGTTATAACTAATACAGTGAAGCATCTGCACCTTGCTGTATGAGGTCATCCTCGGATAGGAAGCTGACAGCTTCACACAGTAATAGATAGTACAGGTGTTGTAGCCCTCAGGTAACCCATCACCCGTTTGCTTTCTGAATAAAAGCTATTCAGAACCACAGTCCTATCCTTAATTTTCCATTAACTAGAAGTTCACTGGCTGAAAGCTTTGTCATGTAGAAACTCTGAAAAATGTATATTTTATTTTAATCCTCAATATATATTCCCCTCCACACTCACACTTAACACATGCACACATTGGATATACATTAGCATGCATGCACACTCACACATATACACTCCGAAAAAATCACATAATTATATAATACACTCCACACACACACACACACACACACACACACACACACACACACACACAGAGTCTTTTAAAACCTTGTTTCAAAATGAGTTGCCAATACCCTTCAGTCTTTGATTTGTGTCAATTTGCCAATGGGGGAGAATGAATGGAAGATGACATTCCAAGTAGAGAAATGAGCTTATAGAAAGACACCATGTGCAGAAAGGACCTTGAAATTTTGCAAAACATGGCAAGGTAAGTACATCTGGTAAAGAAAAAAAAACCACAAAAATGAGTTTGTAGCTGAAACTTGGAGTAAAACTGCGAAGAGCCTTATGTGCCAATCCTCAGACCCTGGGCATGATCCAAACACACGGTGTGTGAATCAAGCATCTGAACTTAATCCAAGTGATGCGAAGGGCATGAAAATCATTTGAAAGAAAATAAAACTTATCAACCACTTTTATACATTCGCACAAAATTATTAGTTAAAATGCATTTATACATCTTCCCTTAATGATCCATAAAACACAGAAGCAAATAATAATCATAATAAATACCTATGTAGAAGCAGAACAGGTAGTAGGGTGATTATCAGTATAAGAATGAGGAGACCCAGATTCGATGAATTTTCAAGTTCACACAATTCCACTGCATTGATGCTTTCTAACTGAGTAGTTTGAACGCTACTACACCAATCTGGAGAAGGTTGCTAAGAAGAATTTGCAAAGAGGTAGATTGGCTTATAAAATTGGGTCTTAGTGTAGGTGCACTAAATGATTTCCAAGTTCCCATAGGAAGACCAGGCACCAGAGCAAAGAAGCATAGAAATGTGAAAGATTAATATTGTATCCAGATTCAGGGAAAGATTTTGACAGAAATGTTTGCTAGGGGATTATTTATAATGAGAAAAAATGGAAATAATGTATGTGTTACTGAATGTGAAGGCTAAATAAATAATGTGTGTTACATATTTCAATATCATGTGGGCATCAGGAACAATTTTTAATTAAACGGAAAATGATTCACTGGATAATGTTAAGAAAAACAAAATACACACACACACAAACATCAAAAAAAAATCAAAAAAACCCAAAAACTATACACACAGCCACATTCGTTTTCAAATATAATTAATTTATCCATTTATCCAGCTCTGTGTCATCTATTGATTCTCCAACTAACCATGTTTTCAATCTGTCTATCTACCAGGCTTATAAAGGAGACTGGAAGGAAACACATTAATTAGATATTAGGGCTTTTTTTTTTCCTTTTAAAATTATTTTTCTCCATATTCTTCCCTGTGTGGTAGAGAAACTTGGTGAGGGAACTCACGTGCCACTAGTTCCTAAGGTAGATAATTTTGCCTCCTCTTTAAAATGCACACAATTAGTTACTTATTGGCTTGTATTCAAATGGCAAGTGAGGAATCAGGGCACAAGAAACTACAACACAATTATAAGTCAATAAGCATTTGCCATAAGTGCCTACTATGTGCTGAGCAAGGGAGGTTCCCTGTCTTCATGGAGTCAGGTGGTGTCTATAGATGATTAAAAAAACCCCAATGCAATGCAAATGTGATACATGTGATAAACAAGGAAATGCAAGGTATTTGGAAACTACATATTCAGAACATAAAATCTGGTTTAGGAAAAAATCAAAAGGCTTACAGAAGAAGAGCTATTGAGACTAAGATCCTAAAGGAATTTTAGCAATATATGTCCAGAAAGAACGATCAGGACGTATGAAGGCACTGGCATGTGAGAATCCTGCCACATTTGAGAAACCGAATGGTATTCAGATCAATTGGACTATAAGGTGTATGTTTTGGGGGGAAAGAATTAAAAGACAAGTCTTTAGAAGTAGGCAGTGGCAAGTCGTAAGTGCTTCTACAAGTATAAAAAGAAACTTAGGGTCTATCCAGAGGGCAGAAAGATTCCAATGGAGCTAGCTGAGGGGTAGAGGTAATCAGGTCAGCATTGTAGTGGGTTTATTCTGGCTGCACTGTAGAGTGCTGATTGGTTGTAAATAAGATTAGCTGGAGGAATATCTGTTAGGAGCCTGTTTCAGTAGTCTCCGAAAGAGATGATGGGCGACTTGATTCTTTCAGTAAAAACAGAAATGAAGGAATGATGATAATCCATAGACTTTAGATGCAATGATATGGATAGAATGGTGAGGCCCCAAGTATAACTGAATTGTTTTCTTGAGAGAGTTTGGATGATATATAAGTAGCAGAACATGTAAAAAAATAGCTTTTTCATATGAAAAACTTAAATTATCATTTATCATATATATCAGAGCATACCTAAAAACATTTATAGAAGCACTAGCCTTGGGACTCCCTGGAGAGTTTTTGTTTGTGTGTGCCTATATGTGTGTGTTGTGGGGAGTGTAATTTGAGACTTCGGGGACAAAATTAGAGAGAGTGAGGAAGAGCAGACATCCTTGGAGAGGTGTGGGAAACACAGGTTTGAGTGTTCCCAGAGATAATGGGCGCTGGGTGGGGGCTACTTGGAGGTCTGTGTCTCCACCTGTGCTGGGGAGAAGAATGTCATAGGAAATGAACTTGGAAGTGCATGGAAAAAATATAATTATGGCATAGATGCAATTCATACCCACTTCTCAATGACATTTGGGTACAACTGTATTTTTCAAGTTTTCTACAATAAGCAGATATCGTAAGACCCTTGACATTTACAAGGGATAAATCCCAAGATCTTTGCAAATTTCTAGCTCTGCAAATACACAGGAGTTTGTATAGTCTCTTGACTTTCTCAAAAATTGTATTTTCTTCAAGAGAAATAAGTCTCTAGTGCATTTCCTTACGTGATCAGCAAGTCTTACTGCTTCTAACCCTAACTATAGCACATATGTGGATCCTATCCTCACTTTTCAAACTTCACTATGACCACTCTAGTTTAAACCACATCATCTTTTCCTTGGAGAACTAAAATAGCCACTAAAACTGTTGTCCACGTTTCCATTCTTGAACTATACATAGACCAGAATATTTATAAAATGTATATCATATCTCACTCTTCTGATTAACATCTTTCAACATCTTTCCATAATTTTTAGAAACTAAAATCCACACTCATACTGCTATGACTTTAAAAGTTCTTTATAATCTAAACTTCCTAAACGTAGAAATTTTTTCTCGCACTACCCTTTTCCATCTTTAATATGCTGCAGCCACTCTGACCTCTGGGAGCACAAACTGACAATAACCAGCATATAACCTTACTGTGGAAACGATTAAAATTCATCCTTAGAGATACTGAAAACAATTTCAGATCACAGACGCTCAGCAGTGTTCATGGTTTTAGTCAACATGAGCTAAGGTATGCTGCTTTAACAGATAACCACAAATCTTTTGGGCTTCACACAAAAATGATAACTTTTATTTATAAAAATTTGCCCTAGGTCTAGGAAACTCTCAGTGGCAGCTGTCTTCCACCCAGCCTGCTGCACTCTTGGGACTTGGCCATCACAATAGGAGGACTCCTTCATAAAAGCTGCAGTAGCAGAATAATGAAATTAAAAACTTCTCAGAGTAGTTTTACTGCCTCTGCTTGAAAGTGATGTGTTTTACTAGCCAGAACCAGTCACATGGCCTCATCTCACTATAAGGAGGTTGGGAAGTGCAGTTCCTGTAACTTGAGGCAGGAAAGGAGAATTGAATACTGATGATCACTGGTAAATCCTGCTACAGTTTTTCTCCCAGTTCTAATACATTAAGTTTAATCTTCACGCTAATACAAACCCCCTTGCCAAGGAAGACCACCTCAATCTTATCCAACAAGAGCTCTAAAGTTTAGGTGTTGTGCAATAACGGTCTCTCCATCAGATCTGGACGTGGCTCCCCTTGGCCTGGAAACCTATGAACTCAAATGACATTCATCTCCTCCTTCCCATACACGCTTTGTATATAATGGTAAAACAAGGCTAGGATAATTGTAATAAACATTCGTGTTCTGAGAAAAGAAAACTGAGAGTTACTGGTCATTAGAAACTCTGAATAGCAGTTACTGGTCATTAGAAACTCTGAAATCCCACTGAGCAGACATAGTGTGAACCACCTATCCTGAAGGTAGAGAATATTCCTTATCCTCTCTCCCCGGAGAAATTCCCTTTTCCATTGTTCTCAGAGGCCTCCTAGCTCCATCTTCTGAAAGCTTTTTTTCCCTCTGTCTCTCATTATCTTCCATGTCCTTATCTGAAGTGGACTTTGGGGAATAGGCCCTTCCTAACGATTGTGACAGTTTATCAATCCACTATCTGCCTGCAGAAGTGTGAGGGCCCAAGGATCATTTTGACAATGAACATTAACATTTATTGGATGCTTTCTATGTGATAGAAATCACACTAAGCAACTGCATGCATTTAATCCTCACAATGACCTCTAGAAATGGCATTATAATTACTCTTGTTTAAATTGCCCAGTGTTCCATAGCTAGTCCATAATGGAACTTGGATGCTAACCCTGCTCTGTTCTGATACCAATCTGCAATGTTTCCCTTACTTCTATTGTCTTTATACCTCAGAGTTAAAGGAATTGTTTCAGGAATTGTTAAAAGTAATTCTTGGCGGTAGCTGGACATAATCAATACTTCTGACCAGTTCAAAGCCTCAAGGGATAACAGGCTTTTTTAGTCTAGGCTCCAAGTGTCTTTAGCGATATGATACTCCACACACACACATACGTACATACGCACATGGTAGGGCTCTTACATATTTGAATCCATCCAGATCCATGTATCAGGAACCATACATTTCTTTACATGTTCTCAGGTCCAGTATTTTCTCTGATTTTATTTATTTATCTGTTCTCTTACTTTTTTTCTATCCAAATTGATTTACTGAGTCAATTTTGAATAGTGTAAGAAAAGGCTCCACTACAAATAAATCTGATCTTTACCACAAGGTATTTTAAATATTGATATTAATTTATTGGGCATTGACCTTTAATCTGATCTTTGTTTTAAGCACTTAAATCTTTTGAGAAGTTTTAACAAAAGATAGGAAGGCCCTTAATTTATTCATTGTTACATGGCTAAGTTCTTACAGATTTTTTACTTTCAAAGTTTTTATAATATTCATCACATATTTTGGGATCAAAAGCTGTCTGCTTCACCAATATTGCAAAACCTGGAATGCTTATAAGTCCATCATTCCTTTCCATAGCCAATTATTTCCTGAGCTCATCACTTTCTTACAACATCATATAAAGTGTGGCCAATTTTATTCAAAACACACTAACGAAATTCTATTTTCCAACATTTTCCCTACGCTCTGAGTTCAAGAGGAAAAGTTCATCATTTATATGCTCTAATTCTTAAATTACTCCAGGCAAGAGTTTTACCACTCTATCATGTATGACAAATGCTCTGCCACTTTTTGATACAAATCACCATATTTTAAGGCACCTATAAGAGCAATGTCACATAGTTTAGGTTTTTGTGATGACAGCACCCCACCTCCAGTGCTAAATTCTCTGTATTAGGTAGGGAAGTGTCTTGGTGGTTCCCAAGATCATCCCTACGCTAAATAATTCACTAAAAGGACTCACAGAACTCAGAAGTCATTGTACTCATGGTTATGGTTTATCACAGTGAAAAGATACAAGACAAAATCAGCAAAGATGCATCAGCCAAGTCTGGAGGAAACCAGGAGCAAAAGCTTCCAAGAGTTTTCTCCCAGTGGAGTCACCCAAGACACACAATTCTTCCTGCTATAAACTGTACCAAACATATGTGAAGTGTTATCTACCAGGAAGTTTTCTTGAGAACTAAGTCTCAGGTTTTTATTGGGGGTTGACCATGTAAAAACACACTGCCTTCACGACTGACTGCAATTACCAAAACTAGAGACTGCCAAGAAGAAAGCAGGTGCCTACCATAAATCCCATTGTTTGCACGAACTGTCTGGATAAACTGGTAGAATTTCCTTCAAAGCTCCAGACATACAAAACACACTTGTCAGAACATTTTAAACATTCAGTTGCCTGTAGCCCACCAAGGGCCAGTTGAGAAAATCAGCTTGTCTGGGAATGTACAAGTTTTAAGCAACTAAAACCTGATACATTTACTGTTTCCTGCACATGCATATTAGAATATACTGTGATAACCAAAACAACCCTCTAATTTCATTAATACAACAAAAGCATTTCACCACTACTGCCTATCCCATTTATGTCAACTTTATTAAAAAGCTGGAGGACTCTCCACGGCACTTGATTGCCACTCAATAACCCATGTTGCTTCAGTTCTTTGGTTCTGCCAAGTGAGCATAAAGCTTTGTCTGCCATTGCAGTGGCAGAGGAAGAAGATGCCAGAGAACCCCATAGGGATCTTCATTGCATCAACCTGTAGCAGATGCTATTTTTGCTCTCATTTCATTGGTTTTCACAGGGCTCTACCTAACTTCAAGGGGAAGGGATTTTAGACTTGTATATGTCCAAGATGGAACAGAGAGCCAGTTGTCAATGAGAACTAGTGGTATCCATCATATTTTCAAATTATCAGTATTGTGGATGTTAAATCTGTGAATGACAAAGAACTCATACATTTAGTTTATAATCATGAAAATCATTTAAAAAATTACTGAGAAGTTAAAAAAAAAAAAATGAAAGCCAACCAAGTGAACGAAAGTTTCCCTTGAAATGAAAAAGTTTGTCCTCTTGTTTACTCAGATGTCAGTATCAAATCTTTTGAAAAAGAATAGTACTTTCCCCCAAACTAGAGAGGTACCAGCTCCTAATAAAAACAAGTAATTTTTTTTTTTTTTTTTTTTTTTCGTTATGCGCTCTCACCTCCGTGGCCTCTCCCGTTGCGGACCACAGGCTCCGGACGCGCAGGCTCAGC
>NW_006782866.1:31001-32672 GCF_000442215.2 Lipotes vexillifer
CCTGCATCGGCAGGCGGACTCTCAAGCACTGCGCCACCAGGGAAGCCCAAAACAAGTAAATATTTTAATTACATTGAGAGCCTGTAGAAAAATCTGAGACAGTCTTCTAAGAGGAAAGAAAATTTCTCCGCAGCCTGATGGTATAAACCCTCCTGAGGGGTAAAGGTGGAATTTCTACAAATTTTGAACAGGTTAGCTATTGAATGCTTTCTATGGGCCTGCCCTTTTGGTAAGAAATTTACATTTACATATATCAGATTAATTATTCCTCACAAGAATCTTTTGAAAGAAGCATTTTAACAACTCCATCTTACAGATAAAGAGTCTAGGATTAGACAAGTAAGTCAGGTATATTAGGAAGAGTCAGAGTCAGAACGTAAACCCAGGTCTGTCTTGCTCTAAAACACATGCTTATAAACTACTAGGCAAATTTTTTGCTCGAAGGAAGAAGATGAGCTCAGAGACTTGAACGAGGCTGTGGTCACCAGGCATGGACAGATGAAGCAGTTGAGAATATCATTCACTCTAAATAATTTTGCTGTCCTATTCATCTTCCAGCCATTACCATAAAAATGATGAACATGTGTCTGGAAATAAGGAAGTTTATTAACTATAATTTCTCTTATTTTTATGCTGACTTATTATCCAGCTTATCTTGATGTGTAGAGAATTGTGGTTCAAGGTAGGGCAGAACACATAAGGATGCAGAAGACATAGAAAGGCAGGGGATAAAAGAGGATAGGGGGTACAGAAGGTCAGAGCCTTGGGGATATAGCAGGGCCAACGGTAAAACAGGGCAGGCAAAGAAGAAATAGATAAGATTATTGCCCTAAAAGATTTTATTGCTTAGTCAGAGAAATAGAATAGATGCATAAAAATGATAGCTAGCATCTTGAATTCACGTATTTTCTGCTAAAAGTCCAACTGATGATCAGAACAAGATATCACTCAAGGAAGAAGATTATTATATATAGTCTGATTCACAGAAGATGTTGCAAAATGAGTCGATTAGGGAAGGAAATGACCAAAATTATGAAGGGTCAGTATGGTAAATTTGGTAGAACATGGAATCCAGAATCAGATTTGAAACGAACTTTTCCCTCTTTACATGACTTTTAAGTTATTGCAATGTTTTTAGCCTCAACTGTTATCTGTAAAGTGGGGATAATAATACCTATATCTCAGGTTTGGTGGAGCATTAAATGAAGTTATGTGTATAACATGCCCTGCACCCTTCCTGAAACAATGTGTCTGTTCTTCCTCATCTTTGCTTCAAGCCTGGGATGATCACTGTTCCTCTGCCAATCAGCCCCTTAATTAAAGAAACATTTACTGAATTCTTGCTTAGATAGCATTCAGTCCTCTAGTTGTTTCAGACTGAGTGGTGAGCAAACCAGGTTTCTGCTTTCTTAGAGTTTATATTTTGTGGGAGTCATAAAAAGCAGAGTAACTAAATAATTACACATGCTTATTTCACATGTTGATACATTTTATGAGGTATTAAAAGTGTGATGTGATAGTGAAGGGTAGAGGGGTGTACAACCTCTCTGATAAGGTGATACCTGAATGAGGGGAAATGGAGATGACTTTTTCCAGGGGGAATAACATGTGTAAAGACACAAATTTGATGGCTGAGCTTCAGGTATTGGTGGCAGGAAAGAGTGGCTGGGG
>NW_006782866.1:32702-90934 GCF_000442215.2 Lipotes vexillifer
AAAGAGTGGCTGGAGCTTAGTAAACATGGGGGAGAATGATAGGAGAGAGGCTGGCGTGAAGGCATGGGCCAGAAGACACAGGTTGTTTTAAACATCAGTAAAGTGTCTGGGTTTATTCTCAGGAGCAGCTGTGACAACGACAGACAGCCCATGCCAAGGACCCAAGGAGGAGGTGCTGTGGGAGAAACCCTGTGGGCAGATGATGACTCAGTGCCATGACTGGGAATTTAAACAGCCTCCTATGATCACTTCCGAGCTAGATCCAGCTCTTCCCCAGCAGCCCAGAACCTTTTTCTTGCTTGACCAAATGTGATCATTAGAAAGTTCACAGTTTTCTCAGCACATTTTTTTTTTCCAGGCCATTGAAACATGTAGCCTGGTACAGCCATGCTGGATTTTCATTCCAATGAATAAACTCCCTTTCACTGCCTCTCTGACTGTCCCTTCTGCAATTTCCTGGATGTTTCTCCTATTTGGTTCCTAGTCATGCCTCTGTTACTGTTTTCATTATTTTAAAAATGGAGAGGATGTGTTTCTGCTGAAGTTGCCCAATCTTGTTTTCACTCTATTGGACTCCAAAGTGTGCTATCTGGATGCCGGCAGATGGATGAGGCAGAAAAGCCACTGATTTGATTTTCCCCTTTCAATTTTCAGATCTTTCACTGCTTGCCTGGTTTTGTTTTCTCTCCTAACAGTGCATCTAAATATATGCCTTTCCTTTCTCTCGAGGTAATCCTTTTTATTTCTTTTACCTGTAACATTTGCCTTTGATGGTTTCTGGATATGCCTTTAGGATCAAAGATGTTCTGTTCTATGCTTAGTTATCATGTCTGTGCTTTAACTTAGTTATTTCCTTTTGTACTGTGATTTCTATTTTTGGCTTATTTTTTTCAGCTTTCTCTTTTTAGAGATTCTTCTACTTAGAGTGTCACAATAGGGTTTTCAAGTAAACTTTTTGGCCTCCAGAACTTTTAATGTGTCAGATGGTATCTTATTGTTGGTATTTTGAAAGAAAAATACCACCTCAGAGAGGCTCAGTATTCCCACACAAGTTCTGTGTTTTTCCTCCTGTTTTAACACCCCGCAATTAGTTGGTATACACTCCCTAAATCAGGTCTCCACTGAAGCCAAAAAGCAGCTACCCAACCATTGTGCAGAAAATCTAAGAAGCCTGCTCAAGTAAGTGTCTTTAGGAAATTTAAAATAATTTCCTGCTACTGCTCCCTTACTTCCCAGAAATCAAAACAATCACAGGAATTCAAAATGCCGTGTCATGTGTCCACAATGGTGTTAGAGTGCACACAAATTGTATGTTTATGAAAGGACATCTTCCTAGCTAAATATTTGGAATCTCTCTATATTGTATAATTGCCATCTTTATTATTTCCTCCTTCTGTTTTAATTTTTTAAGGACACCTAGTTTTCCTTGTTAGCTGACAAGAGTTTACCCTCAGCTATATATATTGTGTTTTGTAACAATACTTATTCGTTTATGTTTGTCTAAATTATTTGCAGTTTTCATGCTTTAATATACTTTTCAATGACATATAGGGTTGACTTCTATGGACATGCACCATCCCTTTTTCATATAAGTTTTGTTCACTTTTGACCCCAGGTTTCAAGTAAACATTTAAGGTTTGTCATGAAATATATCATACCTATATCTCTAGGTATTTCTAAAATTTGCTGGTTGAAGACTGGTACTGATAAAATTATAGATAGACATTAGTATGCACCGGCATCCTATTTCATTTTGTTTGAATGCATATATTTTCATCATTATAAAAACAATATAACCACAGTGTAAATTATGAGAAATTAAAAAATGAAAACTTACTATTTTAATGTAATCATACTATCTTACTATAAACATGCTTGAACTTCATATCATATAGGTTCAGTTCTTGGGATGCTTATGATGCTTCTATACATCCAGAACTTGCTAGATCCTGGGAAGATAAAGAAGAAATGGAACAGCCTCTGAGCTCACAAAGGGTCCCAGTGGAGATGGAAGCCTCCTACAAAGCCAACAAAGAGACCACCTCATAATAATGTGTCGGGGTCTAGGATAGAACTGTTAGCAGGAACCTTAGGTGTACATAGAAAGGAAGTAGAGATAGAGTCTCAGAAAAGATAATTCCTGGGTGTTATCTTAAGGAATAAGTTGGGCTGCCTCAAAATAGGAAGGACAGGAAGATCATTCCCGGAAAAAGAAATACACAAATCAAAGCTCATACCACAGCTTTACTTGGAGTACTATAAATAATTCACTGCTGCAGGAATATAACCTAAGTGGTGAGAAATATTAGACATTAAATTTTTGGCCACTTCAATCTAGTCTGTGCATCACACTTTTGAAAATAGTTTTAATCAAAGGAAATGTAAATATAGAGCTGTATTTATTTTTATACACACATATGTATATGTATGTATATATATATTTATGCATATGCGTGCATATATACATATGGCTGGGTGTGTGGCATATTGCATTTAATATAAAGTCATATGGCTACATTGCATTTTTTTTAACAATTATTGTTGCATATTACATATTGTTAAATATAAATTTAAAATAAATATTGTTCAACATTAAATATTATTAAATATTGTTAAATAAAAAATAATATTATGGCTACTGCTCAAATTAATATCATTAATCTCAGGTTTTTGTTTTTATTTTGTGTAGCCTGGATTATTCCTTTAGAGTATGTTTCAAGGCTTAATCTAACGAAACATAAAACACCTTCATGTGTTTTATGTTATCATGGCTCTTTATATATATTAGAAATTACTTAATAAGATTGTTTTTGCACAATTTAACCTCCCATCCATCCACAATGCAAGTTTGAATTCATACATTTCCCAACAGCCACTGCTAACACTGGTGATTATTTTCCCCTTAAGTTTTGCTAATTTATTTGGCAGAATATATCTTAGTCTTTAGTATCAGTCCTTGTGATACAATGAGAATTATTCTCATGTCTTAACGATGTTATAAGGATTAAGTAATGAATGAAAATTGCCTAACACACTGGCACATGTAAGTGTTCGATAAATTATGGCTATCATGTTATTGTTATCACTCTGACTAATAAAGACTATCTTGATCTATTTTTTTTCTCTTCCTGGATCTAGTGGGGAATTTATAACTTAATCAATACTTAATGCTCAAAATATCTAGGAATAAACCTACCTAAGGAGACAAAAGACCTGTATGCAGAAAATTATAAGACACTGATGAAAGAAATTAAAGATGATACAAACAGATGGAGAGATATACCATGTTCTTGGATTGGAAGAATCAACATTGTGAAAATGACTCTACTTCCCAAAGCAATCTATAGATTCAATGCAATCCCTATCAAACTACCACTGGCATTTTTCACAGAACTAGAACAAAAAATTTCACAATTTGTATGGAAACACAAAAGACCCCGAATAGCCAAAGCAATCTTGAGAACAAAAAATGGAGCTGGAGGAATCAGGCTGCCTGACTTCAGACTATACTACAAAGCTACAGTAATCAAGACAGTATGGTACTGGCACAAAAACAGAAAGATAGATCAATGGAATAGGATAGAAAGCCCAGAGATAAACCCATGCACATATGGTCACCTTATCTTTGATAAAGGTGGCAGGAATATACAGTGGAGAAAGGACAGCCTCTTCAATAAGTGGTGCTGGGAAAATTGGACAGGTACATGTAAAAGTATGAGATTAGATCACTCCCTAACACCATACACAAAAATAAGCTCAAAATGGATTAAAGACCTAAATGTAAGGCCAGAAACTATCAAACTCTTAGAGGAAAACATAGGCAGAACACTCTATGACATAAATCACAGCAAGATCCTTTTTGACCCACCTCCTAGAGAAATGGAAATAAAAACAAAAATAAACAAATGGGACCTAATGAAACTTCAAAGCTTTTGCACAGCAAAGGAAACCATAAACAAGACCAAAAGACAACCCTCAGAATGGGAGAAAATATTTGCAAATGAAGCAACTGACAAAGGATTAATCTCCAAAATTTACAAGCAGCTCATGCAGCTCAATAACAAAAAAACAAACAACCCAATCCAAAAATGGGCAGAAGACCTAAATAGACATTTCTCCAAAGAAGATATACAGACTGCCAACAAACACATGAAAGAATGCTCAACATCATTAATCATTAGAGAAATGCAAATCAAAACTACAATGAGATATCATCTCACACCAGTCAGAATGGCCATCATCAAAAAATCTAGAAACAATAAATGCTGGAGAGGGTGTGGAGAAAAGGGAACACTCTTGCACTGCTGGTGGGAATGTGAATTGGTTCAGCCACTATGGAGAACAGTATGGAGGTTCCTTAAAAAACTACAAATAGAACTACCATATGACCCAGCAATCCCACTACTAGGTATATACCCTGAGGAAACCAGAATTCAGAAAGAGTCATGTACCAAAATGTTCATTGCAGCTCTATTTACAATAGCCCGGAGATGGAAACAACCTAAGTGCCCGTCGTCGGATGAATGGATAAAGAAGATGTGGCACATATATACAATGGAATATTACTCAGCCATAAAAAGAAACGAAATTGAGCTATTTGTAATGAGGTGGATAGATCTAGAGTCTGTCATACAGAGTGAAGTAAGTCAGAAAGAGAAGGACAAATACCGTATGCTAACACATATATATGGAATTTAAGAAAAAAAAATGTTATGAAGAACCTAGGGGTAAAACAGGAATAAAGACAGAGACCTACTGGAGAACAGACTTGAGGATATGGGGAGGGGGAAGGGTGAGGTGTGTTAGGGCGAGAGAGAGACATGGACATATATATACTAACAAACGTAAGGTAGATAGCCAGTGGGAAGCAGCCGCATGGCACAGGGAAACCGGCTCGGTTCTTTGTGGCTGTCTGGAGGGGTGGGATAGGGAGGGTGGGAGGGAGGGAGACAAAGAGGGAAGAGATATGGGAACATATATATATGTATAACTGACTCACTCTGTTATAAAGCAGAAACTAACACACCATTGTAAAGCAATTATACCCCAATAAAGATGTTAAAAAAAAAATACTTAATGCTCATGTTAGAAAGCATTTTTATTTTATACTAGTGATTGACTACCAGCACACAAAGCCCACAACTAAGATGAGGTGCAAATGTAATGCAAAGATTTCAAATCTCCCCCAAAATATCAGTCCATGTAGACTCTTTAGCTTCATTACAATTTAGTCAAATTCCTAAGGTTCAAATCAAGGAAAAATAAATAATGTAACCAAATGGATCTGCCACATTCAGGCAGGGAAGATGACTCTTAGCTCTGTATCTTATATCAAAAATCTTCACTTGTACTAGAAAATATAAAAAAGTGGAAGTGAATCAAGTGTCTTAAATACAAGATCAGTTAAAGAAAAATGACGGAAGGAAAAATGTGGAAATAAATGTGTACTTTGTAGACATTACGAGATTGAGTTTTAAGCACCTGTGTATAATCATGTTGGCCAAAAATGTTAGGCTGAGCTATAAAAACAAACAATTAAATAAAAACCATATTATGAAACAAAGAACATATCAGTGTAAAGCATATCAAAGAACGTATCACTGATAGTTACAGCAGTGGTACATTTTGTTTCCTTTCCTGAATAACCCAATCTCTCCTTTTTTTAATAGTCAGGTTCATTGAAATAAAATTTACATATAGTAAAATTCACCCTTTTTAGGTATTTATCTCAAAGCATTTGTCCATTCAACCTAAGCTGTCAAATTTATAGTCATAATGTTGTTCATAATGTTCCTGTATATTTTAATGTCTTTGGATCTGCGGTGAGGTTCCCTCTTTTATTCTTGATATTGGTAATTTGTATCTTCTCTCTTTTTTTCTTAATTAGTCTGGCCAGAGTTTTATCAATTTTATTATTGATCTTTTCAGTTTTGGTTTTTTTGATTTTCTGTATTTATTTTATATTTTGAGTTTTACTTAGTTTTGCTCTTTTTTTTTTTTTAATTTAATTTGCTCTTCTTTTCCTACTTTCTTAAGTTGAATCTCCAAAGATTGATTAGAAACATTTCTTTTTTTTCCCATTGTTACCAATTTTTTCTAGGCACCACTTAAATGGATCACATAAATATTGATAGGTTGTATTTTTACTTTCATTTAATTCAAAATCTCTCCTAATCTCTTTTTTGTTTTCTTCTTTGACACAGGATTTATTCAGGGGTATTATATTTTTTAAGTTCAAAATATTTGATAATTTTCCAATTATTATCTATTGATTTCTAGTTTCATTCCATTGTGGTCTGAGGATATATGTTGTGCAGTTTCATTCTAGAATCTGTGTCACAGAATATGATCTACCTTGGTGAACAGTGTGTGTACGCTTGAAAAAAAATGTATTCTTCTGTTTTTAGGTTTCTGCCCTCTGTCCTGTAAATGTTAAGTAGGTCAAGTTAGTTGATAGTGTTGTTCTTACTGATTTTCACTTTACTTATCCTACCAATTACTGAGATATCTCCAACTATAATTGTAGATTTTATAATAGTCATTTTTAAAATGCCATGTGTAGTGGCACTGATTCTTAATGTCTAATAAATTAGCAAACTTTTTATATTTACTTAAAGCCACATAATTAGCCAAAATGTGTCTGCTAAATTCAATGTAATTTGGGTTTTAGTCACAATAAGAAGCACCAGATACGTTTCACTGAGCAACAAATAATAGCAACTATTTATGTGTTCACGGATAATATAATCAAAGACATATTTTGGTATTTGGGGATCTATCCCTATTTTTAAAACTTTCTAAGTATCACTAACCAAAAGGCAAGACACTAGAATTCTTCTGACATTAAGATCCTGGGCTATGACTTTTAGAAAATTCCCATTTTAAGGCTTAATTGCATCAGCTGTAAAAGAACAAAGGTCAGCTGAATGAGATTTTAAGACTGCTTTCTGCGACCTCATCTTCTTCATCAAAATCAGCACACTTATTTTATTTACAATTTTTTTTATTTTTAGGGCCTACCACTTTTTTTCTATGAGGTAACTTACCAAAATGAGCCTCACTTTGTCAATTACAAAATAAGATCATAACACAGCCCTACCTGTATACCAGGAAGTTGTAATAAATGAGAAGATAAATAGAAAATGCATTTTGCCCTGGTCAAGAACTGTATACAATCAAGTTGATATTATCATAATGGTCATTATCTGCCAAAAACACTGACATGGTAGTGAAAGTTGCTACTTTCCTCTGAAATACACAAAATAACACTTCTGCCCCAGAAACTTAATTATACCTGTCCTATCATTTTGTATAAGTCTTTGAATGGTCTTATATTGTTTCTAACTCAACATTTCATGATCTTTCCTTCCCTAGGCAGCTAATTAAATCAGTGATGGAACTGTTCAATTCATACTAAGGCAATCAGGAATTTATATTTCTTCTCAACTAGTTCCCTCAATAATTGCACAGCTTCTTTTCCTAGACTCTCAAAGAAGCAAGATTGAGTGAACTTAATGGCTTACTTTCAGAGCCACAAACATAACTGACTTCTCAAGATTTTGGCCAACTGGCATCCATCTGAATGGAAGATGGTTTGACTGGTCAAAACTGAGCTAGAGGGACTTCCCTGGTGGCACAGTGGCTAAGAAACCACCTGCCAATGCAGGGGACACAGGTTTGAGCCCTGGTCTGGGAATATCCCAGCTGCCGAGGAGCAACTAAGCCTGCAAGCCACAACTACTGAGCCTGCGAGCCACAACTACTGAGGCTGCAAGCCACAACTACTGAAGCCCACGTGCCTAGAGCCCGTGCTCCACAACAAGAGAAGCCACCGCAATGAGAAGCCCAGGCACCACAACGAAGAGTAACCCCTGCTTGCTGCAACTAGAGAAAGCCGGCACATAGCAACGAGGACCCAACGCAGACATAAATAAATTTTTTAAAAAATGAGCTAGACTGTGTGCCCTAATGTGGCTTTTGATTAATCTACTCGAATGCTTCTGAATTTGTGCCATCTACTTTAAAAAGAAATCGAAAGCATGATTTCTTATTTTTCATCCAGAGAGGATTAGTGGAGAGAAAATTAAGTTCCCTCATCTAAGTAAGTACCTCAGGGAACTATTCACCTATCAATGTATAGGAGAGTTTCAGCCTGTAGCTTACCCAAGTTCATTAGCATTAATGGGAGTTTTTTGTGAAATCCTGTGTGAATCATCGCTTTAGGAGTTCTGTAAGAGTATGTTGATTACTGTTATTTTGGTAATGGCTCTGTTCTGCAGTTCCAAGTTTTAACTCATTAGGCTTGCAATAGATGCTAAATTTTAGAAGGAATCAGACTTGGACTTCTGACGGTAATTAAATCAGAGCAGTATCACATAGAATCATTCACCATTGTGAATGTTAAATGCTGTTACGTGTTAGGTCCCAGGTGTTCTACTGGCTTGCTGTCTACAGTGTGTGAAGACTGAAATTTAAGTTTTTAGATTTCACCTAATTATGTTTTATTACTGTGTACTCATCTACGAATATTCTTATTAAAGCCCTCTATCTTTTCTTCGTTGATGGGCCATGAATTCTGCACCCATTCGGATGATCCTTCAAGCACCCTGCCTTCCCTTTTACTCGGCTTCATAATATTTAGTGACCTTTATATAGCATGAAAGGAGAACTTGTGTCCAAACCTGGGCAATTTTGAAAATGAAAAGGGGAATTGGTGGAGGATGGGGAGACTTGAGTGCACATGTGCAAACGCCCAGTGACGCGCAGGGAGACCCGAGCAAGCCGAAGCCCCTCGAGCCCGTGAGGTCTGCGTGCCTGAAAGGAAGATGCGCAGAGAAGCCCAGCCGGAGGGGTATCCCTAATACCTCTAGGGGTCCCACTTCTTTCACCCCCCAGAAACCTCCTCCAGACCTAGTGTGTTCTTGAGCCCCAGAGGCCTGGGATATGAGTGGTTTGGGAATTCAGAGGAAGAAGCGATGACTTCTGAGAAGAAAATTCAGATGAACTACCTGGCGAATGACAAAGAAAGAACAGAAATCTGACAGCATTTCTCCTTCTTTGATGAAAGCCTGGTTTTCTGCGTAATGAGGGATATATGTTGTGCAAGAAGTAGCAGAGAATTCACAGAGATGCCATCAAATCCGGACCGTGATGCTGGTGTGAGTAAACATTCAGGTGGTTGGAGCAGAATTCAGTTTCAGATGAATTCTCCGGAATTTGAAGTTGAGTCTCGATTCAGAAGATGACAGCTTTAGTGCGGAAGAATAACTCTCAAGAAAGATGGCGAGGTATATCAAGTTCCTGTACATCAGACATGGAAGAGTGATACAGACTCACTTGAGGAAGATCCTGAAATGTCTTTAATTGACTACTGGAAGTGTACTTTATGAAATGAAATCAACCCTCCCCTTCCACTGCCTTGCAACAGACGCTGGACTTTTTGTGAGACTTAGCTTCCTGAAGATAAAGGGAAAATGTCAGAGAAAGCCAGTCTAGAAAACTCAACACAAGGGGAAGATGGATTTGATGTTCCTGATTGGGAAAAACAAAATACAAAACCCTACAGTGAATGATTTCAGTGAATGATTTCAGTGAATATGCTGAAGAAAATGATAAAATTCACCTGAGCCTCTCAGTCCCAAGAAGGTGACCACTATGCTCAGCCATCAACCCTTACAGCACCACTTCTCACAGCCAGGAAGATGTCAGTGAGTTTGAGAGGGAAGAAACACAAGACAAAGAGGTGAGTATGGAATCTAGCTTTCCTCTTAATGCCATTGATCCTTGTGTGATTTGCCACAGTCCACCTAAAAATAGTTGCATCCTCCGTGGCAACACAGGACATCTTATGGAATGTTTCACATGTACAAAGAACCTTTAAAAAGTATGCAAGATGAGTAACTTCTAGAGATTTGCTGTACAAAATAGTTTATATATATGTATATACATATACACATGTAGTTAACAACATAGTATTGTGCACTTAAAATATGTTGAGGATAGATCTCACGTTAAGTGTTCTTACACACAAACAAAAGCATAAGAAAATGGATTGAGTTAGTACCTTGATCGTGGTGATAACATTACAGGTGTATGCTTATGTCCAAACTCATCAAAATGTATACATTAAATATGCACACTTCTTTTGTATATCAAGTATACATCAAAAATCTTTAAAAAAGAGAGAGAGAGAAGTAAGCCTTGCCCAGTATGAAGACAGCTAATTCAAATGATTCTGCTAATTTATTTCCCCGAGTTGACCTATGCATAAAAGTAGCATTATATATTTCTAACCATATAACCCTAAACATTTAGACAACCATAACAAGTGCTTTTATTTTTTTACATATATCAAAGCAAGAGAGTATCTCAGTCCATGTATATTTTTTCTCTTAATAGTATAATTTACCTACTTTGGCGGGGATAGTGAATATTTGCTTTCATTTAGGAAAATGTAACTTCTGTTTATATTTTATATTTGGATTTTAATACAATTTGAATTGGATATACAGCTCATCCTTTACCCCTACTCCTTATGTTTTAAATCTTATCCACTTTCTATTAAATGTGAAGTATCTGATATATATATAGATATATATGTGTGTGTGTGTGTGTGTGTGTGTGTGTGTGTGTGTGTGTGTATACACACATATATAGAACATTTAAATGTAACATATTTAGTACTTTTCGTGTAAGGAGAAAAATTTTGTGTGAAATATTCAATATTAATATATTAGATACCCTTTAATCTTGTGAGTCTTAGTTTCTCTGCTCTTTCAGAGCCTCTTAAAATACTCTTTCTGTATAAAAAAATAAATTGGTAGTTATATTTGATGTTATGTAGTTAAATTGTACTTCTTTTTCTTTGGCTACTTTAGTATATAAAGAATTGGTGGTAAAGACGTTGTCGATTGAGAAGTCTTTGAGAATAACCATAATTTATCCACAAGACAAAACTTTTTAAGGCTCCATAGTAGAATATGGAGTTGTCCTGGTGGGAGGGGGGCTCAACTCTGTATATCAGGCATTTTTTCACACTCAATTTCAGGATTTAGTGGAATCTATTGTTTTCTCTAAGTTGAGAACAAATCTAAGACACTCTGAAGTACCCTCTTGGATTCTGGATTCCATGGTTCCTGGCAGTTTCCTAGGTTTCAGACATTTGCTTAAGGCTAATTCTAGGAACCAGTGAATTCGGAAAGATGAATTCAGAAATGTGATAACAGAAGAAAATGTTCATTTTAAAACTAGCCAGAGCTCTATTTACAATAGCCTGGAGATGGAAACAACCTAAGTGTCCATCATCAGATGAATGGATAAAGAAGATGTGGCACATATAAACAATGGAATATTACTCAGCCATAAAAAGAAATGAAATTGAGCTATTTGTAATGAGGTGGATAGACCTAGAGTCTGTCATACAGAGTGAAGTAAGTCAGAAAGAGAAAGACAAATACCGTATGCTAACACATATATATGGAATTTAAGGGGAAAAAAATGTCATGAAGAACCTAGGGGTAAGACAGGAATAAAGACACAGACCTACTAGAGAATGGACTTGAGGATATGGGGAGGGGGAAGGGTAAGCTGTGACAAAGCGAGAGAGTGGCATGGACATATATACACTGCCAAATGTAAAATAGATAGCTCGTGGGAAGCAGCTGCATAGCACAGGGAGGTCAGCTCGGTGCTATGTGACCACCTAGAGGGGTGGGATAGGGAGGGTGGGAGGGACGGAGATGCAAGAGGGAAGAGATATGGGAACATATGTATATGTATAACTGATTCACTTTGTTATAAAGCAGAAACTAACACACCATTGTAAAGCAATTATACTCCAATAAAGATGTAAAAAAAACCCCAAACATCTAAATATAAGCCAATAAAATCTCATCATACACTCCCAAAAAAACAAAAAATAACTAGCCAGAAAGGTCGTAGCTTTTTTCTGAATTATCCAAAAATTATGTATCACTCTTCTTCGAGAAAGACAGGGTCAGAACATAGGATTCTAAAGTATCTCTCAAACTGTGTACATTAACTTTTTGATCTATGTTTAAATGTGACTCATATTTCAAGCAAAGTAGTATAGATTACCATTTTTATTTAGGTTCCAATGTTTCTCTCCTGTATATGACAGTTGTACGTACTTAGGTGAGGGCAATAAAATCAACTGAACTGTAAGTTTAGAATAGAACTGAGGGGTCATTTTGCACAGCAACTTGTATGCTAGTCACTGACAGAACATGGCTATTATAAATTTCAAAAACAAAAATACACACTCACACACACACGAGTTACCATGTATGTATATGTAAGTAGGAAACAAACGGCTGAAGAGATCAGTCCTCAGTCAAAGGGTGATACTCAAATACAGTAGAGCTTTATTAGTTTGTAATTTATAATATATCAAATAGAACAAAGTAGAATTCATCCTTTCTGTGGAAAGTTGGTGGTAATAATAAGAATATAAACAATGTATATCCAGGGTATATGCATGTAATGATTACACTATTTATAAAATACTCATATCTATGTGAAAATGGAGTCTCATTCCACATGCCTATGGATTACTAATGTAGTCTTGATTACATTTTAGGTTTAGTATTCATATTTATTGATTTACAAATAAATACATGATTTATTAAGTGCTTGATTAAGAAAAAACTGAAAGGGGAACTATTAATGATTATGTAAGGATGACAAGCATAAAATAAGTCACCTTACCTCTAACCCCAACCTTCTGATATACCCCCTCACCCTGGTACACCCCTGGTCCTTAAATTCTGGAAAAGTTTCATTTATAACATCCTAGTTTTTTGTTTTTTGTTTTTTTTGTGGTACACGGGCCTCTCACTGTTGTGGCCTCTCCTGTTGCGGAGCACAGGCTCCGGACGCACAGGCTCAGCGGCCGTGGCTCATGGGCCCAGCCGCTCCACGGCATGTGGGATCTTCCCGGACCGGGGCACGAACCCGTGTCCCCTGCATCGGCAGGTGGACTCTCAACCATTGCGCCACTAGGGAAGCCCTCTAGTTTTTTAATACAACTTTCTGCCCTCCAAGTTCTCCACTTAGTATTATTCCCAACTTATCCGTATCCTACTCTACTCCTGTGCACATCCTTCTCAATTCTGAATAGATTTCAAGTCGACCCACCCTCTGATATCCTCATTTCTCTTGGTCTATTGTCATTCTCTCGCACCCACCTTACAGAACACTGATTCGGACCACACCAATTGTCCTTCCTTAATCAAGAGCCAAGCTAGGTACACTGTTCAGAGAAGAATGAGTGCCTCACAAAGTACCGTTCCTTTAAACATATTTTCACTAACATGAAATAGGCCCTCAAGACCCTCTGGCAATCCTGTTCTCTCATCATCACTACACTGGTTATTTTAAGGCCATCTCCCTTAAGCCTTCTACATTCTATCTCTTATTTCAGAGAAAATAGATGCCATTTAAATTGGAAATGTGTCAACGCCAGACCCACAAAGGTAAATGAACCTGGACCCTTATTTTTGTCTTTTACACTCACCACAGTGTAAGAGAGACCTTTCTCCTTTGTAAGATTAATTCATTCACTTCTGTTCTGGAATCTATAGCTTTCTACTTTCCAAGAGACCTTGCTACACTGATTGTTCCCTCTTTTAAAGAAAACAATTAGCTAACATGGGTTGAAAGTATACTGACACACATTTACAGATGAAAAGACTGAGACCGGGACAAATGTCCAAAGTCACGCTGCTTGAAAATGGAAGAGCTAGAATGGAGATTGACATGTGTGACACCATTGATAGAGGAATTATTTGCTACCATATACTGACTGCATCACATAATCATTTAAACAGCCTCAGCTCTCTCTCATCCTAAATATAATCTTGGAATCAGTGTCTACTCTTCCTGTCTCTCATTTTCATATCTCCCATTTACTCATTCGTTCACAAGGATCAGGCTTTACCTTGCTAGGTTCCTCTGACAGCTCAATTTCGCTGTGATCATCTGTGAGCTCCTTGCTGTCAAAACCACTTCTCCGTTCTGAGTCTTACTTGATATTTGATGTTTTTAATCACTCAATGTCTTTAAAAATGTTCTTTCACTGGGCTCTGTGACATCACGAGTTTTAGCTTTCCTTCTATCTCTGGCTGCTCTTTCTTGGTTTCCTTCATACATTCCTATTTCCTTAAATGGTTCTCAATTATCGATTGTCAATAGGATTTAGTCCTTGGCCACATCATCTGTTATGATGACCTAGATGAGTACCTGTTTTGCAGAGCTTCCCAGAAATGCAAGGAAAGTCTGTTTGAGCTCTTATTCACCACCATCACCTCCACCCTCTCACACACACTTAAAGTTTTAGAGTTTTCTCTTTTAATATGGGCAGTGCAAATCTTTGAACTAATTGGCACTGTGGCTGAGGAAGTATTTTGGTGGTCACCCTTAAATATGAAGGGTGTTGTCTTTTTGGTTCCTCAATCTGCAGCTGGGATTTCTCACGCCCACTTCTGATGCAGCCTGATAAGCCAATTTTCACTCCTATTTTACCTTTTCATCATCTCCCTTCAGTGTTACTAGTGCTAAGGTGGAAACCATTGTCATGTGCAGCCCTTTTCTTCATTAGACATTGCAGATGTCAGATAACAGTTTGAGTTCTCAAAAATATCTGCCAATTTGTGGGTTGTGGGGCTGCAGTGATCGTTTTCAATTTTACAGAAACTATAAAGTGTGACTTATAAATAATAATCTTAGAAGTTTTGTGGTTTAAGACTGAGGTCTGTCAATCCTCTAACTTGCAGATGTGTTTGCATTCCTGACTCTTCTCCAGTTTGGATCTGCGAACATCAGTAGCTGTGCAACAAAGGTACTCTCACTGGTAATTCAGCAATGAGTGGTGTTAACACACGGGGTTGACACCAGTTTACTTAGGGAACAGACTTGGCTTCATGGCCAGCATGGACCTGTTTACTGGCAAACGGAGAACAGTTGTGATCTCTAATACGCAAGTGCTGGGATACAACATTAGGAAATTTTGCTGCCAAGTTCTTGAATTCGTCTTAACCCAAAGGCAATTATGGTATTCAGTGAAGAAACAGTATAGGATAGAGTGTATTTCTCTTAAATTAGATTTCTTTGCCCATTATTTGCCCACCCTTTATCTTTTATTTCCCAAGGTACTATTTTAGTCACTACAGAACAGAAATAGGTGACTAAGGAAGAAAGGAAAAGTTAGTTGAAATTCAAGAAGAAAATACAGGCTAAGGCTGAAAGTCCTAGGGTACCAGGTAGTCTGACATGGACATCTGTGCATATCCATATTACTGTACAGAGAGCACTACTAACTTTTCAGTATCCCCTTTTAGAGAGTAAGATTTTCAGAAAAAAAGGGACATTTCTTTACTAGCCTAAATAAACCACAGTGTCCAGCATTGTGGCTGATCCAGAGTAGTCAATAAATGTTTATATTCTAGATTTCACTAAATAAACCTTTGCAACCACCAAGAAAGCCTCAATGGAGTATTTGTCTTCTCAGGAAATAATAGCAACAATTTTGACCATATTCCACTAAAGGCTGAAGTTTTACTGTTACCTCTAGATGAATTTCAGATATGAAACTTTTCATATAATGGTAATAACCTACTAAAATGTTAGACAGTTGACTCCATTCATTACAAAAATGTTTGTGAAAGAACCAGGAAAAGTTTGTTGGCAATCTGTATATCTTCTTTGGAGAAATGTCTATTTAGGTCTTCTGCCCATTTTTGAATTGGGTTGTTTGTTTTTTTGATATTGAGCTGCATGAACTGCTTGTAAATTTTGGAGATTAATCCTTTGTCAGTTGCTTCATTTGCAAATATTTTCTCCCATTCTGAGGGTTGTCTTTTTGTCTTGTTTATGGTTTCCTTTAAATACAGGTCAGATCCATAATAGTACCTTTATATCACACACACCAAGGTATAAATTTTTGGACTAGTCTGATGCTGCCACGTACCCCTACATACCAGCTTCAACCCCACAGTTAAGAGTCAGATATAAGATAGGTCATGATAATTCATAGTATAACCTTCCCAGGTTTGTTCTTTCTTTCCATGCTCTCAAGAGTCTATATATATACATACACACAAACACACACACACACACACACACACACACACACACACACGTATGGACATATATAAGTATATATACATATACAAACATATATATGCACACACAAATGTATACATACATATAAATGTTTATTATATAAATATAAAGGACATTATGGGGGATGTAAAACAGTACTTTGAAAATGAATTTCAATTTGGAAATATGCATCAAGATTTCCCTTGAATATCCATACGTTTTGATCCAAGAATTCAATGTCCAATAATTGATTCCATAGTTATTGAGAAACACAGTAAATACTGTATGCAATATAAAAAATGGACAAATATACTCAATGATTACCTACAATTTATTTATTTATTTTTGGCTGCGTTGGATCATTGTTGCTGCTCGGGGGTTTTCTCTAGTTGCGGTGAGTGGGGGCTACTCTTCGTTGCGGTGTGTGGGCTTCTCATTGTGGTGGCTTCTCTTGTTGCAGAGCACGGGCTCTAGGTGTGTGCGTTTCAGTAGTTGTGGCTCGCGGGCTCTAGAGCGCAGGCTCAGTAGTTGTGGCTCACGGGCTTAGTTGCTTGCTCTGCAGCATGTGAGATCTTCCCGGACCAGGGCTCGAACCCGTGTCCTCTGCATTGTCCTCTGCGCCACCAGGGAAGCCCTCTACTACTTAATTAAATATAATATACTCATACTGTCAAATATTATTCAGCCCCTCCTAGAGATCACATTTCAAAAGAACATTAAAAATGCAATAAATAGGGCTTTCCTGGTGGCGCAGTGGTTGAGTCCGACTGCCGATGCAGGGGACACAGGTTCGTGCCCCGGTCCGGGAAGATTCCACATGCTGTGGAGCAGCTGGGCCCGTGAGCCATGGCCACTGAGCCTGCGCATCCAGAGCCTGTGCTCCGCAACGGGAGGGGCCGCAACAGTGAGAGGCCCGCGTACTGCCAAAAAAAAAAAAAAAAAAAATTCCAACAAATACCCATAAGGTAATTTTAAGTGAAAAAAGCAGCATATAAAACTGTTACACCTATAATTGCAATGGTGATGCTTTGGGCATTATATATATTTTATTTTTCCTACGTTTTACACTTTTTCTGTACTAAAAGTTGTTTTATTTTTATGGTCATAAAAATTAAGGGGCTGTTAAAGGAAGATTTTCTAATAGTTAAAATCAGAAACAGCTAATAGGATGGGATCTAATAGGGTTAAATATAATGTCTACGTTTAGGAATAAATATCTGAGGAAACAAAAAATTAATAAATATTCATGATCTTAATGACTCAAGATGAGTTTTAGGCAACGGTTTGCAATGGCTCCTGACAAGACAAATGTAGTCTGTGAATTATTGTAATATTTCTATGAGGAAAATTGAAAGTGAAAACTCCTCTATACTTTGACTTGGTCTGGCCATATTTGGAGTATTGTGTTGGGTCCAAGAACCACACTTAAAGAGGATCAGTGACCTGTAAGCTAGTGTGGCCAGAATTACAAATGGCTTCCATGTGGAATTACAAACTCCTCCAGAATAGTTGTGCTAGAAGGGGCATCTGTTTTGGATAAATATAAAGGTATATTTCTCAAGGCTAGAACTGTAACAAAATGGAATCAGTTTTCTTGTGACATCATTATCTTGCTTTCACAAAAGCTAATGGGAGAGTATCTGATGGCCCCCTTGACAAGAAACCTGGTCCACAAATAACAGACTAGCTCCACCACCACGCTTCCAAATCTGTAGAATCCTGAGATCTGTAAGGCAAAACAAAATCTGCGTGTTTTCAGGATAAAGAAACTTCCTTCATTATGAGGATTCCTTCCCCATTAATAAAACATGAAAAATATCGAAGAAAAGGAGATGAGTCTGAATCAGAGAACAGAACTTTTGTAATGTAGCATGTTATAAGACTCTTGAAGCAGATGTACATAGAAAGTTTGCCAAATTATTTTACAATAATATTATAAAATATTTTTCTCAATTAAAAAGCTTGTGGCTATCAACCTAAGAAAATCCTGTTGGAATGTATGTGTTCAAACCTGTCTTCAAAAACTACTTAATATGTTGATAATTACTTATGAGTCTATTTAATGTGTGGTTTTGAATTGCTTTTTCTGTGATTCACAAAAAAGTAGTACAAGTATGCCAGATGGCAATGCATAAGATGAGAATAATTTCATGCTTTTGCTTAACAAAGTAGTGTAACTTGGTTTACTGTGAGAAGGAAAAGTATTTTTAGGATGTCAGTCTTCACATTTAAACTTAAGTATGTAGGTATGTGTGTGCATGCATGTACATAAACGCAGAGTATAATCTATAAAGGAATTTTTCACATCTGTATCTTGTTTAGTTAGTGCATTTTGTGTATTCGTCAATGCAACTTAATGGACATGTACTTTGCAGTAAATTTTCTTTGTGATAAGTTTATTTCACTACAGAATAGGGGTGAGAAGATGAGTCTGACAAAAAAAAATTTTTAAGTACCTGCATTAAGACCCTTATTCAACAAATACAATATGACTATTAACCAAAGCCAAGATTGTAAACTCAGGAGGGCAAACCTATTATTCAAACATTTCTATTGGAACTACATGGACTGCACAGTTATAAGGCATATTTACTAATGGAGTGAAACCCCAGATTACACAGTATGGATGTGCTAGGTAGTTATGAGTTCATGTAACAAACTATGTAATTTTTCTTATTCCTGATCAGAAATGGACTTAAGGTAATAGATACATTTTTAATAAAATAAATGGAAACTATTTAAAAGATTGGACAGAAACAAAGAGTCCTACTTAATAGTCTGTTCTTTGTTATTTTCTGCCACAGATATTAGCCAACATTTTGTATTTAGCTGTAATATAAACATAAATCAGCTAAAAGCAGAAAATGTCTTCAAAGCATCCTATACTTCCAATGCCTTGCCAAATCCTGTTTTCTGATTTCTCATTTCATAAAAATCTCAGAAAGTTATCTTCTCTTTAATGCTTCTCCACAAAACCTGCATATTATTTCTGCAAAATCACCGATCTCATCTAAAATTGCAAAAACTAAAATTATCTTTCTTGCATTTCATGTCAAACAAATTAACCTATTCTCTTTTATTCTCATCTCCTTCCAATTGCCTTAACTTCTTGCTGCCAGTTGGTGAACATCTGCTGTTCCAAACCATACCAAATCATTTTACTTTCCTCTGGCTCTTCTGTTCATATTCAAGTATTTTTTTTTTAATTACTAAAAATGTCTTGATGCTTGTACATGCTAGGTAAACCTCAAAGGCATCTGTTATTTTCAGAGTCCCTTTATCTTATAAAAGACATCCTTTGCCATTTTGCCTGAAGCTAGTATGTCCTTCTTTGAAGTTTCACATAGTTGGGTCTCCTCCACTGAACCCTTCATAACTCAACTTTCCCTTCCTTTTAATCATAGACACATTATTAACCATCCTTGGATTCTCAGTCAACATTGAGTAGCTAATAAACAAGTTAATTTCCCAATATTTATGTCAGGGTTGGATCAAGAACCAAAATAATTTATGTTAATAATTTTGATTTACTGAATTAATGGCTCTATAACAATTGGTACTAAATTGGTCTTAATCTATCTAAGTGAACCAAAAACAATGATGAGGACATCCTACACCCTTACAAGCCTCAGGGGTCATATCTCTGTTACAAAATGCTAGGGATAAAATGAGAGTACAACTTGCCTACTTAACTACCCTTGAATCCCTAGGATTCTGGAGTCACAATAGAAAGAATAGGTATACAGATCCCTACTTGGCATTTGAAATCACAATGCCAATCTGTCATCATCCTGTAAGTAATATATAAATGCTATCTGCAGCTGCAAAAGGATTCCTGTCTTCTGCACCCAATTCATTTATTTGAAAGGAAAACAACTTCACTCTTCACAGGTATGGTGCCTGCCTTCTCTACAATTAATTAGGCTCCATTAGTTTACATAATACTAAGAAGCATTTCAGGCACTGATCTTTCAAGTTACCAACAAAACACACATTGTTTTCAGTTTCTTAAAACATAAATAATCTGTAGACTTCTGTGCTAGGTTAACTCAACTGATTGTTTTTCCTGCCCCCTCCCCACTTTGTCACTTGACAGCTTGAAACTGGGCCTGCAAAAGCTCATTTGCATTCTGGCAGCAAGGCTGGAGAATAAACCCAACAAACGTGTCTATTTGTGTACTTCAGTATATGACTGTGCTGGCTTCAATCAAGACTTATTTTCAGTATCATGGCCAACAAAAGCATTAAACGAGTTTTCTCAGACATGAGTGATAAGCTGTAGAATGTTATTTCTTTAAAGGAATTTTTTTTTCTGGTGACGCTTATGGAATGCAATAAAAATAAAATAGAAGCAAGAGTGCAAATCTCACTAGAAATTCAATGCTACCTTGACATTTGAACTCTTTCTTCTTGTTTCCTGACAGGCTAAATACCTTCATTATAGTTTAGGTTGTACCTGATTATAAGTTTGAAAGGTTACAGTTTTATTTCAAAGGGAAATATTTTTTTTAAAAATCAGCATTTCACATTGAAGTTTAAAGACTGCATTCTCAACCCAAGATTGTCATTTCACACACAGATCCCTTTTGGCAGTAGATGCTGGTATTGGCTTCTTAGAATGAAAAACAACTAAAGGCTATTTTTTTCAGGCACTAGTATTGTTTCAACATAATCTCTTCTGGATATTTTTTCTAATTCTTCCCCCATGAAAATGGCTGGTGCATTTTTATTTAAATCATTTCTTCCTTAAGTACTCACCCTCCCAGGGCCAAACATTTAGCCTACCCCAATTATTCTTCTGACTATAAACTCACATGGTTTCATCTACAAAATGCAAATCTGTATGTTTGTGTGTGTGTGCGTGTGTGTGCGTGTGTGTGCATGTGTGTATGTGTGTGTGAGAGAGAGAGAGAGATCTGTGTGTTACTGGAAAAGTACAAGTGAAAGAAAAAAAATCACTTTCCTTGTGTTCTGTGTAATGCTGTAGTATCACGCTAATGACAAGAGATGATATTCTCAGTGATTCAGTCAACACATTCTTCTTTTCACAACATAATCTCCTTCATCTGAAAGAGAAATATATTTTTAGCCAACTCTCTGGGACCAAGTCATTGATTTATGAATATAAGGTGAAGGACTTCATGAATTTTTTCCTGACCTCCATCTGTCATTTCCTCAGTCATATCTATTTTAGGAAATATAAAACAAATTGCCATAATGGGGCACATTATCACCTTGATATATCACACAGGAAGAACTCCTCCTCCTTCTTATCACCCCCATACAGAAAATTAGCTTTACACTGTCCTAAGCTGCTTTTCTCTCTATTCTTTATTATTTTATACTGATGATGATATACATTACTCAAATGCTGATTCATTCTGAACATGCTCACAAGAAATTGGAGTAAGTAACTTCAAGTCTTTTTGAGATAACGACAAACAACCAGAAACAATCGTTCCTGCATCTGAGAATTCTGGGAAATTAATCCACCAAAGCTGCCTGACAGATCATTACAGTGACTGCTAACATTTCCTTTAGGACATATGAGTTCACATTCTAACAACACTATCATTTATGTCTTTGACAGACATCACATCTGTTAAGCCTCAGGCCTCATCCCAAATAAGCATGAAAATCAATTGCTTACACCATTAATCATTAGGGAAATGCAAACGAAAACTACGAGATACTGCCTAAAATCCATTAAGATGTCTACTACCAAAAAAAACAGAAAATAACAAGTGTTGGTGAAGATGTGGAGAAACTGGGTACAGTTGGTTGGATTGTAAAATGGTGCAGCTGGTATGGAAAACAGCATGGTGGTTCCTGAAAAAATTAAACATAAAATTCCCATCTGATCGAGCAATTCCATTTCTGGGTATATATGCAAAAGAACTGAAAGTAGAGTCTCAGTGAGATATTTGTACACCAATGTTCATAGCAGCATTATTCACAAGAGCTAAAATGTGGAAGTAACCCAAGTTTTCATTGATAGATAAATAGATAAGCACACGTGGTAGTACATATGATGGAATATTATTTAGCCTTAAAAAGGAAGAACATTGTACAATATGCTATGACATGGATGAACTTTGAGAACATTACACTAAGTGAAATAAGCCAGGCGTGTGCACACACACACACATACACACACACACACACACACACACACACACACAATATGGTTCCACTTATATGAGGTCCTTAAGAGTAGTCAAAGCCATAGAGATAGAAAGTAGAATGGCGTTTTTCCAGGGGATGAGGGGAAAGGGGGAAGAGAGGGTTATTGGTTAATGGGTGTAGAGCTGCAGTTTTACAAGATGAAAAGCATTTTGGAGATGGCTGGTGGTGACAGTAACACACTACGAACATATTTAATACCACTGAGCTATATACTTTAAAATGGTTAAGATGAGAAATTTTATGTTTGTGTATTTTGCCATAGTAAAAAAGAAAAAGAAAAAATACACAATCCCTTAGTTTTTAAAAGAAATATAATTAGATAGGAACCAAAAAATTGAAAATTTGAGGGATATTTGGCTGAAACTCCAAGTAGTCTCATTTTATAGCTGTTTCTAATTACACATAGAATTTAAATTCTTCTCCACACTTTGACTCATTTTCTCACTTCCTTTCTCTCTCTTCCTCTCATATACACAGTCACTCACACACACATGCACATCCTATGTACTACAAAGAAAGTCTGGATGGAAAAAAATATGAGGATATGAGTAGTGACAATTTATTCTCTTGCTAGATGTAGAGTGGGCATAAGCCAATACATTATAAAAGACCAAATTAGAAGTTGACGCATGAATAGGGTCCATTTCAGGAGAAGATATGATATGTTTTAGGCAGACTGATGTTAATATAACACAGTTTCCTTGTAAGGTATTGTGAGTTTTCCTGTGTGGTCTTGGAATCCCTGATAATATACTTCATAATGGGAGAATATCACCTTTATTCACATGCAGAGATTTGGAGCTCTCCTTAGGGGCTGGTATTTTTACTTCTGCAAAAACAAATGACAGTTGATGAAAGGGACCTGATTTAAATGAGGCTTATAAAGGAGTAAGCAACCAGAGTGTCATTAATCAAATCAAGATATACAAATAATTACTTTGCTTGGCTTTGATCACAGTTGAGCATTAGTCTTATCCTGACTCCTACATTTTAAGAACATGGACAAACTAAAGTTTTGTTGGAGGAGGGTGATCTGGAGGACAAAATATCTAGAATCCAAATTAGGACTGAGGAAGAGCTACTGGTATGGTAACTATTTGCTTGGATACATAGGCAAGCCATTGATTGTATAGGTTTACACATCTGAAGCACTACCATAAAGGAAAGAAATAGTCTCCTACTGTGTAGCTTTAGAAAATAAAATTAGGTCAAAGGGGACACAGTTGTAATACTTGAGGTTTTATCTCATTTTAAAGATAAGTTTTGTAACAATTATTGCTGTCCAACCACACAATGGGACCCTTTTGCAGTACTGTTTGACCTGTCGCTGGGAGAATTCAAGTAGACTGTTCATCTACAAGGAGTCAAAGGGAATTCTGCACTGATAGAAGTTGGAAAGTGAGACCTTAAATCTATTTCTATCCCCAAGATGAAAAATTCTAGTAAATCAGACAAATTGGAAACTTGCAATTATCTCTTTGAAAAACTCTTGGACTTAGAAATATATTGGGATGAGCCAATGTACTCATTTACTTTTAATATTAAACAATATAGAAGGTGATTTAAAGGACATTCATAAGTTGTAATGATCACTAAAGTGAGTCCATGACATTTTATGACAGAACTAAACCAAGTTTTTAAGTAAGCTTGGAGAAACTTAGGGCAGGACTTTTACTATGTTGAGTCATTATGTTGAGTGCTAAAGTCAACACAAAAGTAATAATGACCTTGTTAGCTATGACACTAAAAGCATGAACAACAAAAGAAAAGAAATAGATAAATTGGACCTCATTAAAATAAAATAAAATATTTGGGCATCAAAAAACATACAGAGAATGAAAGGAAAACTTAGAGAATGGGAGAAAATATTGGCAAATCATATACCAGATAAAGGTCTAGTATCCAGAATATACAAAGAAGTTTTATGACTCAACAACAAAAATTATTAAATTTAAAAATGGAGTAAGGAATAGAATTGATATTGGTCCAAAGAAGATATTCAGAGGCTCAGTAAACACATGAAAAGATGCTCAACATCACTAGTCATTAGGGAATGCAAATCAAAACTACAATGAGATACCATTTCATACCAACCAGGATGGCTAGAATAAGAAAAGTGGAAAATAACAAGCATTGGTGAGGAAAGGCAGAAAATGGAAATTTGTATGTGCTGATAAGAAAACAAAACGGTTCAGTGGCAGTGGAAGTTTGTTGGTTCCTCAGAAAATTAAAGATAGAATTACCACATGACCCCACAATTCTACTCCTAGGTATGTACCCAAAAGAATTGAAAACAGGAACTCAAATACATGTACATGCATGTTCATAGCAGCACTATTCACGACAGCCAAAACGTAGAAATAGCCCTGATGCCCATCAATGGAGGAATGAATAAAGAAAATATGTTATAAACATATAATGGAATTATTATTCAGCCATAAAAATGAATGAAGTACTGATACGTGGTATTACATGGATGAACCTACAACACCTAACATCACATATCACACAATTCTATTTACATGAAATATCTATTATAGATAAATTCATAGAGAAGGAATATAGATTATTGCTTGCCAGATGCTGGAGAAAGGGGGAAATGTGTACAGGGTTTTACTCTGGAGAGATGGAAATGTTTTGGAGCTAAATAGAGGTAATGATTACATGACACTGTAACATTTAGTAGAACATTGTACCAAATGCCACTTAGTTATGCATTTCTTTTTTAAATAAATTTATTTATTTATACTTATTTTTGGCCGTATTGGGTCTTTGTTGCTGTGTGCAGGCTTTCTCTAGTTGCGGCGAGCAGGGGCTACTCTTTGTTGCGGTGCAGGGGCTTCTCATTGTGGTGGCTTCTATTCTTGCGAAGCGCAGGCTCTAAGAGTGTGGGCTTCAACAGTTGTGGCATGTGGGCTCAATAGTTGCGGCTTGGGGGTTCTAGAGTGCAGGCTCAGTAGTTGTGGTGCACGGCACGGGTTTAGTTGCTCCGCAGCATGTGGGATCTTCCCGGATAAGGGATCGAACCCGTGTCCCCTGCATTGGCAGGCAGATTCTTAACCACTGCGTCACCAGGGAAGTCCCTAGTTATTCATTCTTAAACAGTTTTATGTCTTGTGAATTTCACATGAATAAGTTATTTTTAAAATACTATTGTACTCTGGAGGGGATGGTTAGAGGTTAGTTCAACATTTAAATACCTAAAAGATTCAAGCTTTCTCACATCTTTATTTAGTTCAAAGATGTGGCACCTTGAGAAACTGGAAGGATCCTAGAGAACGGCTGCATTCTATGAGAGCCCTAATCAAGTGGTAGGCCCAGCTGCAGCTGCAGAGCTCAATGTGGTGTTAAATTAATAGATGAATAAGGTCTCAGGTACATGATGTGCAGCCACTGACTTGGCAAATGTGTTCTTTTCCATTCAGATTAGAAAACAAGGTCAGAAACAGTTTGCATTCATGTGGGACAGACAACAATATTTATTTACAATTCTGCTCAGGACTATGTTAAGCCTCCTGCCTTCTGTCATAATATAGTCCTAAGAGATCTGGACCACCTGGGCATCTGAACACCACCACCACGCTGCCTCATTACCCCAAAGACATCATGCTGAGTTGGCAAGACGAGAAATAAGTGACTAGTGCTCTCTAGGCCTTGGTTAGATGCACATCCCAGAGAAGGGAAAATAAACCTTCCAAGATTCAGAGACTGGACACTTCAGTACAGTTTGGAGGGATCTAGTATCAGAAGAGTGCCATGATATTCCTTTCCAAGTAAAAGACAAATTGCTGCATCTTGCATCTTCCACCACAAACACAGTGCCTGATAGACCCCTTTGGGTCTACAGGCAACACAACCACACCTAGGAATAATTACTGGGAAACATGAAAGACTGTAAGGTTTCCTGGAGTAAGAAAGGACACTGGAGCAGGTCCAGGCCATAGTGCAATCAGTGCCACCACTTGGGCCACACAATCTAGCAAACGCTATCGTGTTGGAGGGAAAGGATGCACTATGGTAGGTCTAGTGGGAGAGTCACAATACAGGCCTCTGGCATTCTGGGGCCATGTGATTGACCACCTAGAATTATAAGCTCTTTAAGAAATAAACATCTTTTGACTTCATACTGAGTCCTGTTAGTGTTGGAGCACTAGAATGCAGGACACAAAGTGACAATGCCTTTGGAATTTCCCATTATGAGCTGGGTTCTGTCAGGTTCATAAAGTCATGAGGTCACAGAGGCCTAGCAGCACCTGTCCATATGCACACCTGGAAATGAACCTGAGCAGGAGCAGAGAGCACACATTACATCCATGATATACAGACCAGACCCTACACCACCTACAGAGTTGTATCACTGCCTGTCCATCAGTTTCCACTTATGGCCACAAGGAGGTTTCCTCCAGCCAAGGGAGGGGGGAAGCAGCCAGCCTTGGTTTATGGCTAGTTCAGCTTGGTATGTGAGTGCAAACAAAACGTGCGCAGTGACTGCAGGCCTACATTCCTAGGTGGCCCTGAAAGATAGTAACTGAGTAATGTTACAATGTAACTGAGTCATTTATCCTTAGCCAGCCTTTGTCATCATCCACTCCAGGAGTGGCATGATGGGCACATGAATGGAGTGGTCATGATAAAACCAGAGGCTATAAATGGGCCCAACGGTGCAGACTCCCTCTTACCAAGGCAGATCTACTGATACCTCTGAATGCCTAACTTGTCAGTAAGAGAGACCAACACTGAACACCCAGTATGGCACTGCTCCTGGAGGAGACCAACTGGCTACTGGGGACAAGTTGGTTACATTGAACCCTTTTTATCCTGAAAAGACCATCCGTTCAACCTCATATGGATAATAAACACGTTCTGGGTATGGGCTTTCTCTTCCTCCCCTACACAGCTATCTGTGGGCTTACAACATACCTGATCCACAGACATGACTTCACACACTTCATCAGATCAGGGACTGATGTGAAGTGAAGGAAGCACAGAAGGAGGTGGTGGTACTGGAATGGCCCCCACCTATGAGAGTCATGGGTCATATCATACACGATGCCGTTGAGAGGCTTCAGGACTCATAGAACACTGATGAACCCCTAAAAGTGCAGCGGAAATGCCAATTCAAAGCAAACACCCAGAAAGGAATGGGTGCCACTCTTCCTAACCCAGCGCATTTATTAAAACAAAGATTGCTCTATAAGGTTCTCTGTCCCCACAGGAAGTACTCGTGTGTTTGGAAACCAAGGGGTGGAGGCCTGAGTGGCCCTGCTTACCATCATTCCCAATGATTCACAGGGGCACCTCATAGTTCTGTCCCCATAACTTGAGGCTCTTCAGCGTTGGAGGTCCTGGTCCCCAAAGGGTTACACTCTTGCTAAGGGACACAGATAGGAATCCTACTGAACTAAAGGTTAACCCAGGCAGTTTGGACTCCTTGTTCCCAGGGAAAGGCAGGCAAAAAGGAAGTCATTATACTAGCAGGTGTAATTGACCTTGGTCAGCAGGATGAGATAAGTGTCCTTTTATGCAATATGGAGGCAAAGAGAAATACCTGTGAACCCAGCACCTGTGGGCTTGGGCACCTGCTGGTACTTGCTTGCCACATTAATTTGTGCATGGTTAATGGCAGCCATCCAGAACTGAAAAGAGAAGGACCAGCAGAGCTTCATACCATTCAGGAAGGAAGGTTTGGGTCACACCCCGAGGTAAGCCACCCAGCCCTGATGCAGGGGTAGCTGAGGACAAGGGGACTTAGAATGAATTGTGGAGGCTCAGCTGCAGCCTGAGATCATTTGCAGCAATGGGGCCTCTAATTCATCCCATTAACTGTCCTCTTCTGAGTTTCCCCTCAGAAAAGAAAGCCACAGAAGATGTGGAGGAACTGCTCTCAAGCCTGAGTAAAGAAGCAGACCCGAACAGTGCAAGAAGGATGCATCTCACCGACCTCTTCTCACAGAGTATAACTGACAAAGGACCTCAGTTGCTGAGCTTCGGAATCATTGCTGAATTATCCCCAGATTACACTCCCTTGAGCCGCTTCCAGCCAATGACTGGGGTGGCAGGGATACTAAGAACTTCTACATATTGACATAGAAATTTATAAACAAATCAATAGCACAAGAGATTAGAGAAATCATCAGGCATTTATCAGAAAAGGAAAGCAAATAGTAAACAAGAAAAAGTGCTCAGTTAGCAAATAATCAGGACACTCAAATAGCGACAGCAGTTTGCTATTTTACAATTATCAGACTGACAGATAATCGTAAGGACCACGAGGAAAAGGCAGAGAAGGAGTAGTAGTAGTGATCCGACAGTCCCCAAAGTCTTTGAGGTCTTAGGGAAACGGGGACTCGTATATGTGGTGGTGTAAACTGATCTAGTTATTTGGAAGAGCAGCATGGCAAAATTTAGTAAAAACTAAGATATCTAATTTCTAAAATCAAGTGCATCAGCCATGTTTCAGTTGAATATAATGAAAACAAAGCTAGAGATCGGAAACAGAAAGTAATTCAAGACAGGAGGGTAGGAGCATATCATATTGTCAGAAAGGCGGAAGGAACAAGCCCCGTGCAGGGCCCTTGAGAATGATTTCCATGGCGGCCCCTCTCTCTGGCCCACCTGGGATGTTGCTGTCCCTGCCCCAATGAGGACACTGGGGCATCAGGATGGAATACCACCATATAGCTGTTATCCCAGGGTCAGAAGCTGTCACCACAATTGTCAGATCCAGGGCCATAACACAACTGCAGTTCACGGGCAAAAGTGTGCCCTGTATCCCAGATCTGGACAGTGGGACGGTGGAACATTGTCTGTTGCTGGAAAAATAAAGAAATAAAAAGCCTCTGTGCCTGCTTATCAGCAGAACAGCCTTGCCTTCACCTCACTTTTTCCCTTCCGAGTTTCCATGTGAATATCTGACTGGAAATCTAAAACAAGCCTGCTATGACAGATCGAAGGGAACCCCTAACTTTCCAGATTTTGCGATATGGTCAGGCAAACAAGGGAACATCTAAAATGGAAGCTGAACACCAATCTACTAAATCCGTCACACCCAGCAATTTCACTTTTAAGCATACACCCTGAGCACTCTTTATTCATAGGGGAGGTATCGGTGTTTTGGACGGCTAATAATTCATTATTGTGCCAGGTATTTTTTGTAGGATATTAATTATTTTTTAAATTTTTATATTTTTTTATACAGCAGGTTCTTATTGGTCACCCATTTTATACCCATCAGTGTACACATGTCAATCCCAATCTCCCAATTCATCCCACCACCACCACCACCCCCAGCCGCCTTCCCCGCTTGGTGTCCATATGTTTGTTCTCATCCCTGGCCCCCTGGTATCAATTGCCAGTAGTGTCCTCCAGATATCAGTATGAACAAGCTGCACAGACACATTTCCAAACATATCCCAGGAGGAGAGCACACCCAACACATGTGAACGATTTCCCTGAAGTGTTTTCAGCATATTTGCATATGGCTATACACAGGAGCCTTGGCAACTACAGTGAAAAAAATAACAGCCTATATGACCAGCAATAGTGGCATAAAATGGAGAGGTACACTCTGCTGTATAACTTGCAGCAATTAAAATGCATGAGTCATCTACATGGTATCAAGAAGAACAATTCTCAAGCCGATCATCTTTTACGGGGAAAAAAAAAAAAAGTTGGAAAAGGGCCGCTACTATTGTGTCCAACACTCGACAATACTGTAGATAGAACTTCAGGATTTGTAGACAAAATTAGCCTCTTGAGCGAGTGTGAGTCCTGTCTTTCGGGTATACAAATGGCTCCCACTACTTCGTTCATTCTTCTGCATGTCTGTTGACATCAAATGATTAGAGATTACAAGGTAGCAGAGTCCATAATGATGTCAGTACACACAGAGTACAATAATATTTGTACAGTAGACTGTGGTAATTTGATAAGGCTGTTTGAGGCCAGAGGTGACAAGCCCAGGGGCTGTGAGTGCCTGGAGTTTTAACCCAGCCTCCACAGAGGCTGGAAGGATAAATACTACAAGCAACTTTAACCCATTTGATGGGTTAACCTTTGGGAAGATCTGTACTAACAAGGATCAACAAACAATGTTCACATTGGCCTCACCATTTATTCTGCCAAATCAGACTTTTCCTTAAAGGACTTAGATTTTTGAGAATAATCTCATCAATACAAACAAATTAAATGTAATGAAATGTATCTAGAAGAGGTAGCCTACAAGGACAAACATCCTGTTGAATCCATTTTGGTATTTCCACCTACTCCCTGAGTGCTAAGCCCAGTTCTTGGTACACCTAAATGTTTGCTAACTTAAGGGCTTCTGTTTTCATTGTCAGGGTTCCCATGCTGACTGCCATTCAATCCCTCGCTTGCAGCCCTAGCCTTTATTATGTGATGATGAAAAGGACAGAGAATTAAAAGTTTCTGACCACAGAGTATTCCCATAGGAAGATTTTGTCCTAAAAAGAATGTCCAGGGCTGTCTGGTGAGCAAATACAGGCTGTCCTCAAATCCATGAAATTCTCCCCAAGCCCTGAAAACAGCTCCAGTCTTCGCAGTCGCTACAGACTAAATCAGTTAGAGAGGAGTACACAAAGGAAGATTTACTTTTACAGCGGGCTCAAAAATTTTGTTAAAATTCTGCCAAGCCTGTTTCAGAGCAACAAAAAAAAATGTTTTTAAAAGTAAAAGAGGAAAAGGAAAAGAAGAAGAAGGAAGAGGAAGAGGAGAAGCAGCGGGGGAAGAAGATGGGGGGGGCAGCAACGCCACCAACGATTCCTTTTACCCTCTTCACGCACATCGGACCATCCCATGTGGTCTTAATGCTTTCTTGCCCTTTGCGCCAATACCAAGGTCCTGGAAATCTTTTCTTTTGAGGCGCAAGTCCCCTTCTCTCCTTGGAAGAAGTAATGCCCCTTCCCTCTTCAGGACATTTTGGGGTCGGTTTGCTTCCTGTCGCACCCTCTGCCTCACCTGCTCTCTCTGATCTTTTCTGATCGTTAAAGCGACGAAGAGATGGCAGGTGAAGCAGTGCACATGTTGGAACTCACACACGATATTGCTTCCATCAACACTTGATCCCTCCTTTCTTCCCAAAGCTCTCTTTTAGTGCCTCCTGCTCATGAATCAAATGTTTTCTGCCTCTGAACCACATCATGCACCTGGCTGAAGCACTGGTTAGATTTTCTCTCTGGGGTATAGTTTGTGTGAAGCCCACTGAGTTGAAAGTCCTTCTGCATTTGCTCTTTCCGACACCTGGGAGGCAGAGACGCTGCAGAGCGTTTTGTATTCTAGCTGCTAAATGTTGGAAAGTCAGATGGAGGCAGAAAGTTCAAGGTCTGGCCACATTAAGCTTTGGTATCACAGGGCTGCACACTTCGACTATCATTTGTGAGGCAGGAACGCTGGCTTCAGAAACATTTTACATTTGAGACATAAGAACAGCCAAATCCTCTAAGTCTTCCATTTTATTCATTCACCAGCCCCGAATCACAAACCCTGTCACAAAAATCACTTGTTCTGGGGCTTCCCTGGTGGCGCAGTGGTTGAGAGTCTGCCTGCCAATGCAGGGGACATGGGTTCGAGCCCTGGTCTGGGAAGATTCCACATGCCATGGAGCAGCTAAGCCCGTGTGCCACAACTACTGAGCCTGCGCGTTTGGAGCCTGTGCTCCGCCACAAGAGAGGCCGCGATAGTGAGAGGCCTGCGCACTCCAATGAAGAGTGGCCCCCGCTCGCTGCAACTAGAGAAAGCCCTCGCACATAAACAAAGACCCAACACAGCCAAAAATAAAATAAATAAATAAGCTTTCATTAAAAAAAAAGAAAAAATCACTTGTTCTGAGGCACTGTCCAAATGAAAGGGCAGAATTTTCTTATGTTTTCCGGGAGGCTGAACACGGATTTACCTCATAGGAAAGTGAGAGAAAGGGCCTGGGTTAGCATGTCCAGTTCACTGTTTTCCGAAGAGGCTACAGGGAATGATAACATCAGTGGGAATTTAGCTACTACAGGTAAAACATTTATCCTGGAATCCAAAATACAAGTACTCAAATAACAAGGTACTCTCAAAGCCCCATAAAATGGTAATTGAGGGAGAGGCATTCAGCCTGCTAGAAAAAACCAAGGCTTTAGAATAGCATAGACTGGAGAAGTGGAGATTGATACAGACAGACTAGGCTACCTCTTAGCTGTAGGCACCTGGGGAATTCTCTTGCCCTCTCTGAACTTAAGTTTCCATATCAGCAACATGTATCTAATGCTATCTGACTTTAGGGAATGTTGTGAAATTTGTTAAGTATCTACTACATGTGCCTACTTATGACCGAAACACCATACATTTCTTAATGATATGCCTTATAAAAATCAAAGAGAGTGATTTCTTCTGATGATGTACTGTTTGGTGTTCTGAAGCATTAGCAGAACTCAAAGCCTTCCTGAAAACCAGACCTTTGAAAATCTTGGTAGACCAAATGGGTTCTTGCTTATTTATTTAGTTAATATAAATTTAATTGCTCACCAGGCTCCCAGCACCTAGCTGAGAACAAAATACAGTTGACCCTTGAACAACATGGTTTTGAATTGCTAGCGTCCACATATAGGCCACATTTTCAATAAATACAAGAGTATGACATATCTGCCATTGGTTGAATCCCTGGGTGCAGAATGGTGGCTATGGAGGGCCAACTATGGGACTTGAACATCGTGGACTTTGATATCTGAGGAGTCCTGGAACCAATCACGCACAGGTACCTAGGGATGGCTGTAGTGGATGATCAATCTTCCCAGTTCATATGTTAATGCAAAGATTGGGGAAATGTATGGCAAGATTTTTGGACAAATTCAAAAACCCAACCTGAAGGTTATATTTTAGTCAAAATTATAAGTATTGCTTGTAGAAATTTATGAGTACGATAATTTTTAAACCAAATACATAGATTTTTTTGAGATAATGTCAATACTTGAAAGAGAATCTGTTAGGATAATTAAAATTTACTGAAAAATTCTATGAGCATAGAGGAAAATTAAACAAGTTTTTTGGTTTTATTTTTTAAATAATGATTGGATAAAATCATTGGAGCTTGCCCCCAGTGTGCTGAATCCTGAGATACAGCTCAGTTCTAGGCAATTAAAACACTTAAGGACTGAAGAGGAAAATTTGGAAACTCATTATTTTTTTTTAGTAAAACCAAAGGGATATTTTATGATATCCTGAGGAGACTGCCCTAGCCTTAGGGGAAGCTTAAAGATGTACAGGAAGATTTAAAGCTCAGCCCCAAACTCCTTGTAGTCAGATGGACTTTTCAGTCTTACCCTTAAGGTAGATATTTCAAAAGCCTCAGCCCTACTTACTTGCTTCTCACAATCTCCCATTAGTGAAAGGCCATTTTCTCTGAGACTCTTTTGAACCATGCATTTTAAACTGCTGAATCTGCTCTGAAATTCTGTCTCAGAAATCCATGCTTTCTATTCAGTTACTCTTTACCAGGGGCCCCTACTCCCAGATCAGCTGAAGTTTCTACAATTATTGATCCATTGCAGGAAAGGCTGGGTTCAGAGCCACCTATCTGCCAATGCATGTTTGTGCAGAATCTTTATTAATTGCCCACTGAAGCTCCATTGAGCCCTTTAGAGTTGTAAATTTCATGCTTACAGGGATCTCTTCCTTTCCCCTAATTTTACATGCCAGCTTACCAACCTCCTCTTTCTTACTGCCAACACTGACATCTCAGCTTTGACTCTGTCCAGAGCTAAAGCAGAAGGGCATGAAATACATTCAATTCTTGTCTCAGTTTTCCTAACGCATTAAGTCGTTCACCCCCTTTTAGTGTGTGTCCCATCAGTATACCTTAGGTCTCCCTTTCTAATTGTCTGGGCAATGTGTCATTTAGTGCGTTTTATCTTTGGGTTGTTTGAAGGAATGGAAAGTTTCTCTCCCCTGAGATCTAGAGCAGCATTATAATAATGGACAATGAAATTTGTGAGGACAGCCCAGAGCTGAACAATTCATATGAGATTAAAAATACAGAATTTCGGGCTTCCCTGGTGGCGCAGTGGTTGAGAGTTCGCCTGCCGATGCAGGGGACACAGGTTCGTGCCCCGGTCTGGGAAGATCCCACATGCCGCGGAGCGGCTGGGCCCGTGAGCCATGGCCGCTGAGCCTGCACGTCCGGAGCCTGTGCTCTGCAACGGGAGAGGCCACAACAGTGAGAGGCCCACATACCACAAAAAAAAAAAAAAAAACCCTTTGCTCATTTTAAAATTGGCTTGTCTTCTTATTGTTGAGATGCAAGTGCTATTTTCATATTCTGAATACTGGACCTAAATCAGTTATATGATTTGCAAATACTTTATCACGTTTTCTGGTCTTCTTCCTTCCTTGATACTGTCTTTTGACACAAAAAAAGTTTTTAATGTTGATGAAATCCAATTTTTCTATTTTATTCTTTGGTTATTTATGTTTTTGGTGTCAGATCTAAGAAACTATAGCCTAATCCAATGTCACAGGCTTAAGTTTACTTCCAAGACTCTAACAGTCGTATCTTTTACATTTAGGTTTTTGACCCATGTTGAGTTAGTATTTAAATATGACATGACAAAGTGATTAAATCTGGATATAAAGTTGCCCTACATCATTTGTTGAGAAGATTATTCTTTCCCTGATGAATTGTCTTGCATCCTTATTGAAAATAAATTAATCAGATATGTATGGGTTTATTTCCATATTCTCAATTGAATTCCATTGATTTACTTGTCATCCACAAAGAAGCAAGTTGATCTTTAAATTGTAAATCTAATCATGCTATTCACACATTTAGAATAATTTAGTAATTTCAAATTTTCCTTAGGACAAAACCCTACATGTCGGGGCCTCTGTCTTGTTCTCCAACTTTGCCTTGCACAGTTCGCTTCCTTTCAAATAACGTCACTCTTTAGTTAACCCCAAAATGTACCCATCTTGTTTCTGCAACAGGAGCCACACTTTGTTATCAGAGGCCCTTTTCTTCTTTTCCTCTTTATCTTATTATTTGAATATTACTTCTTTGAAGGATAATATTTGATTACTTGTACTTATTTATTTTCTCTTAGAGCCCTGTGATTTTCCATCACATATTACATCTGTAATGTATTTGTTGTGTGTCTTTTTTATATCTTACTAATCCACTACGGAAGGAGACCTACTGTGCTTTGTTCAACACTTTAAACCCAGTTTTCAGTGGCATGCCTAGCATATCATACATATGGAGCAAATATTAGTTAAATGAATAAATAAATTAATGGATCAACTTCTGTACACCCAGGCCTAGATGCCTTTTCACAGAATGCCCAGTTTCAGTGGGACTGAATAACCCAAACATATTGATACAAATTTTTTGAACAAGAAACTTACTGACACAATATCAACTAAGAAGTAGTATAATTTCTTATTTTTATCTGGCATTGTGTGAATTATGACTACTCCAATATAAAAATAACGTCGACAGACTTAGATTTTACATTCAAATGAGATGTTTTTCCTTGAAAGAGCCATCATTTTTGTACATTGTGCTCCCAGCGATGGTGCAATTGTCTAATTGGTAATTCCTACTTTTGTTAATACCAATGCAAATTTACAAGACAAAAAGAAATGTCTCATTATTTCTTTTTCTTTTTCTTTTTTTTTTTTTTTGCGGTATGCGGGCCTCTCACTGTTGTGGCCTCTCCCGTTGTGAAGCACAGGCTCCGGACGCGCAGGCTCAGTGGCCATGGCTCACGGGCCCAGCCGCTCCGCGGCATGTGGGATCTTCCCAGACCGGGGCACGAACCCGTGTCCCCTGCATCGGCAGGCGAACTCTCAACCACTGCGACACCAGGGAAGCCCTATTTCATTTTTTATACTGGATTTCAGTCCAAGAACAGAAAGTCTTCCAGCTCAGAGAGGGAATGGGTATCCACCATGACTGCATCTTTCCTTTGCAATCTCCTCCTAACAGATTCTTCATTCACAGATAATCACAGATAACTAGATATCATTAAGCATTTTAGAAGAGGAAAAATAAATAAATTTGAAAGAGAATGCCAACAATGAAAGAATGAACAATAATAACCCTGAGAAAAACAGACAAACCAGTAAAGAGAAGCAAACTTTACAAAATGTGTTCGTAAAACAACACAAGACGGTTTTAAATAAAGCAATCTGACAATAAAAATTTATATGTCCATATACATATGCATATTATAATTATATGTGTTATTTATTAACTTTAATATATACATTTGATAACGATTAAATTTTATAAAACTAGATAATATAAATTACAAAATAGACATGGATAAAAAAAAAGACGGTTATCTGCAAATATAGTTGAAACACATGCTCAGAATATAGGTAAACAAAGAACACAGGCACGGAAGAGGAGCAAAGAGTAATCACACTGAGAAGTAAGGCACAGGTTTGCAGCTTACTCCTAGTAAGAGGTCCAGAATGAGAAAGAGGAACAATGGAAGGGAGGAAATAATCAGAGAAACAATGGATCTAAGGGAAAACACGGTCAGATTTGAAATGTCTATCCATGTTAACTGAAACAGAATTAATGAAAAACTTTTAAACCCTGAGATGCATTCATGATTTTTTACAACTACAAGGATAAAGAGAACATTATAAAATTGTTTAAAAGTAAAACAAGTTCCTTATTCCAGATGATCAGACTTCTTATCAGGAATACTGCATCTATAGAGAAGTGATATATCTTCACAATTTGGATGAAAAACATTTTCCAGAGACTTGGAGATATAGTCAAACCATTAATATGCATGAGATATAGGGGACAAATGTAAAAGAAGTCTGTTCACATGGGTAAAAGACAGATTGGTAACTGAACCTGATCTAGAAAGTGGAGTTCATCAATTATTGATACTTCATTTGTAAAATTGGGATAATAATTCCTAAGAGCTAATAATTCCTAAGAGCTAATACCCATCCTTCTGACACTTGGTAGATTCTTCTTTAAGCCATAATTTTAATTACACTAGGTTGTATTTTCTTCTCTAAAGAGTCATTCATTTTATTTACCTCCATAGTGAATTGTGCTTGAAGTTTTATATTGATACTAGTCATCATGTTTTAAAATCAAACTATGGGGGGAAACAGAGACTCCACTCTTGGAGGGCACACACAAAGTAGTGTGAGCATCAGGACCCAGTGGAAAGGGGCAGTGACCCCATAGGAGACTGAACCAGACATACTTGCTAGTGTTGGAGGGTTTCCTGCAGAGGTGGGCGGGAGCTGTGGCTCACCATGGGGACAAGGACACTGGCAGCAGAAGTTCTGGGACCCTGGCATGAGCCATCCAGATTATGCCATTAGCCCCACCAAAGAGCCTGTAGGGTCCAGTGCTGGGTCCCCTCAGGCCAAACAGCCAACAGGGAGGGAACTCAGCCCCACCCACCAGCAGACAAGCAGATTAAAGTTTAACTGAGCTCTGTCCACCAGAGCAACACCCAGCTCTACCCACCACCTCTCCCTCCTATCAGGAAGCATGGACAAACCTCTTAGATAGCCTCATCCACCAGAGGGCAGACAGAAGAAACAAGAAGAACTACAATTCTGCACCCTGTGGAACACAAACCACATTCACAGAAAAACAGACAAAATGAAAAGGCAGAGGACTATGTACCAGATGAATGAACAAGATAAAACCCAAGAAAAACAGCTAAATGAAGTGAAGATGGCAACCTTCCAGAAAAAAAATTCAGAATAGTGATAGTGAAGATGACCCAGGACCCTGGAAAAAGAGGCAAAGATTGAAAAGATGCAAGAAATGTTTAACAAAGACCTAGAAGACTTAAAGAAATAACACCTGGAAGAATTAAAGAACAAACAAACAGAGGTGAACAATACAATAACTGAAATGAAAACTAGGCTAGAAGGAATCAACATCAGAATAACTGAGGCAGAAGAATGGATAAGTGACCTGGAAGACAGAATGGTGGAATTCACTGCTGCAGAACAGAATAAAGGAAAAAAGAATGAAAAGAAATTAAGACAACCAAAGAGACATCTGGGACAACATTAAATGCACCATCATTCGCATTAGAGGGGTCCCAGAAGGAGAAGAGAGAGGGAAAGGACCCGAGAGAATATTTGAAGAGATTATAGTTGAAAACCTCCCTAACATGGGAAAGGAAAGAGCCACCCAAGTACAGGAATGCAGAGAGGTCCAAGCAAGATAAACCAAGCAGAAACAAGCCAAGACACATAGTAATCAAACTGACAAGAATTAAAGACAAAGAAAAATTATTAAAAGCAACAAGGGAAAAATGACAAATAACATACAAGGGAACTCCCATAAGGTTAACAGCTGATTTCTCAGCAGAGAGTCTACAAGCCAGAAAGGAGTGGCACGATATATTTAAAGTGATGAAAGGGAAGAACCTGCAACCAAGATTACTCTACTCAGCAAGGATCTCATTCAGATTCGACAGAGAAATCAAAAGCTTTATAGACAAGCAAAAGCTAAAAGAATTCAGCACCACCAAACCAGCTTTACAACAAATACTAAAGGAACTTCTCTAAGTGGAGAACACAAGAAAAGGACCTACAAAAACAATCCCAGAACAATTAAGAAAATGGTAATAGGAACATACATATCGATAATTACCTTAAATTTGAATGGATTAAATGCTCCAACCAAAAGATAACGGCTAGCCGAATGGATACAAAAACAAGGGCCATATATATGCTGTCTACAAGAGACCTACGAACACATACAGACTAAAAGTGAGGGGATGGAAAAAGAAATTCCATGTAAATGGAAATCAAAAGATAGCTGGAGTAGCAATACTCATATCAGATAAAATAGACTTTAAAATAAAGAATGTTATAAGATACAAGGAAGGACACTACATAATAATCAAGGGATCAATCCAAGAAGAAGATATAACAATTATAAATGTTTATACACCCAACATAGGAGCACCTCAATACATAAGGCAACTGCTAACAGCTATAAAAGAGGAAATTGACAGTAACACAATAATAGAGGGGAACTTTAACACCCCACTTACACCAATGGACAGAAAATAAATAGTGAAACACAGCTTTAAATGACACAATAGACCAAACAGATTTAACGGATATTTATAGGACATTCCATCTGAACAGAGCAGATTTAACTTTCTTCTCAAACACATACAGAACATTCTCCAGGAGAGATCACATCTTGGGTCACAAATCAAGCCTCACTAAATTTAAGAAAATTGAAATTATATCAAGCCTCTTTTCGACCACAATGCTATGAGATTAGAAATCAATTACAGTGAAAAAAATGTAAAAAACACAAACACATAGAGGCTAAACATTACATTACTAAATAACCAAGAGATCACTGCAGAAATAAAAGAGAAAATCAAAAAATACCTAGAGACAAATGACAATGAAAACACGATGATCCAAAACGTATGGGATGCAGCAAATGCAGTTCTAAGAGGGAAGCCTATAGCAATACAATCCTACCTAAACAAACAAGAAAAATATCAAATAAAGAAAGTAACGTTACACTTAAAGGAACACAAGAAAGAAGAAAAAACAAAACCCAAAGTTAGTAGAAGGATACAAACCATAAAGATCAGAGCAGAAAAAAATGAAATAGAAACAAACAATAGCAAAGATCAATAAAACTACAAGTTGGTTCTTTGAGAAGATAAACAAAAGCCACTCATCAGGAAAAAGAGGGAGAGGACTCAAATCAACAAAATTAGAAATGAAAAAGGAGAAGTTACAATGGACACTGCAGAAATACAAAGCATTATGAGACTATTACAAGCAACTCCATGCCAATTAAATGGACATCTGAAAGAAATGGACAAGTTCTTAGAAAGGTATAACCTTCCAAGACTGAACCAGGAAGAAATAGAAAATATAAACAGAGCAATCAAATGTAATGAAGTTGAAACTGTGATTAAAAATCTTCCAAGAAACAATAGTCCAGGACCAGATGTCTTCACAGGTGAATTCTATCAAACAGTTGGAGAAGAGCTAATACCCATCCTTCTCAAACTTTTCCAAAAAATTGCAAAAGAACAAACACTCCCAAACTCATTCTACAAGGCCAAAATCACCCTGATACCAAAATGAGACAAAGATACTACAAAAAAAGAAAATTAGAGACCAATATCACTGATGAATATAGATGCAAAAATCCTCAACAAAATACTAGCAAACAGAATCCAGCTACACATTAAAAGAATCATACACCATGATCAACTGGTATTTATGGTAGGGATGCAAGGATTCTTCAATATATGCAAATCAATCAACGTGATACACCACATTAACAAATTGAAGAATAAAACCATATGATCATCTCAGTAGATGCAGGAAAAGCTTTTGACAAAATTCAAACGCATTTATGATAAAAACTCACCAGAAAATGGGCATAGAGGGAACCTACCTCAACACAATAAAGACCTTACATGACAAACCCACAGCAAACATCATTCTCAATGGTGAAAACCTGAAAGCATTTCCTCTAAGATCAGGAACAAGACAAGGATATCTGCTCTTGCCACTATTATTCAGTAAAGTGTTGGATATCCTAGCCACGGCAATCAGGGAAGAAAAAGAAATAAAAGGAATCCAAATTGGAAAAGAAGCAAAATTGTCACTGTTTGCAGATGACGTGATACTATACATAGAGAATCCTAAAGATGCCACCAGAAAACTATCAGAGCTAATCAATGAATTTGGCAAAGTTGCAGGATACAAAATTAATGCACAGAAATCTCTTGCATTCCTATACACTAACAACAAAAGATCAGAAACAGAAATTAAGGAAACAATCCCATTCACCATTACAACAAAAAGAATAAAATACCTAGGAATAAACCTACCTAAGGAGGTAAAAACCTGTACTCAGATAACTATAAGACACTGATAAAAGAAATCAAAGATGACACAAACAGATGGAGGGATATACCATGTTCTTGGACTGGAAGAACCAATATTGTGAAAATGACCATACTATCCAAAGCAATCTACAGATTCAATGCAATCCCGAATAAATTACCAATGGCATTTTTTACAGAACTAGAACAAAAAAATCTTAAAATTTCTATGGAGACACAAAAGACCCCAAATAGCCAAAGTAATCTTCAGGGAAAAAATGGAGTTGGAGGAATCAGACTCCCTGACTTCAGACTATACTACAAAGCTACAGTAATCAAGACAATATGGTACTGGCACAAAAACAGAAACATAAATCAATGGAACAGGATAGAAAGCCCAGTGATAAACCCACCCACCTATGGTCAACTAATCTACAACAAAGGAGGCAAGGATAGACAATGGAGAAAAGACAGCCTCTTCAATAATTGGTGCTGGGAAAACTGGACAGCTACATGTAAAAGACTGAAATTAGAACACTCCCTAACACCATACACAAAAATAAACTCAAGATGGATTAAAGACCTAAATGTAAGACTGGACACTATAAAACTCTTAGAGGAAAACCTAGGAAGAACACTCTTTGACACAAATCACAGCAAGACCTTTTTTGACCCACCTCCTAGAGTAGTGGAAATAAAAACAAAAATAAACAAATGGGACCTAATGAAACTTAAAACCTTTTGCACAGCAAAGGAAACCATAAACAAGACTAAAGACAACCCTCAGAATGGGAGAAAATATTTACAAACGAATCAACGGACAAAGGATTAATCTCCAAAATATATAAACCACTCATGCAGCTCAATATTAAAAACAAACAACCAAAGCAAAAAATGGGCAGAAGACTTAAATAGACATTTCTCCAAAGAAGACATACAGATGGCCAAGAGGAACATGAAAAGTGCTCAACATCACTAATTATGAGATAAATGCAAATCAAAATTACAATGGGGTATCACCTCACACCAGTTAGAATGGGCATCATCAGAAAATCTACAAACAACAAATGCTGGAGAGGGTGTGGAGAAAAGGGAACCCTCTTGCACTGTTGGTGGGAATGTAAATTGATACAGCCACTATGGAGAACAGTATGGAGGTTCCTTAAAAAATTAAAAACAGAATTACCATATGACCCAGCAATCCCACTACTGGCATACACTCAGAGCAAAACATAATTCAAAAAGACACACGCACTCCAATTTTCATTGCAGCACTATTTACAATAGCCAGGTCATGGAAACAACCTAAATGCCCACTGACAGACAAATGGTTATAGAAGATGTGGTACATATATACAATGGAATATTACTCAGCCATAAAAAGGAACGAAATTGGGTCATTTGTAGAGATGTGGGTAGACCTAGAGGCTGTCATACAGAGTGAAGTAAGTCAGAAAGAGAAAAACAAATATCGTGTATTTAAGCATATACGTGGAATGTAGAAAAATGGTACAGATGAACTGGTTTCAGATGTAGAGAACAAACCTATGGACCCCAAGGGGGGAAAGCAGGGGTTAGGGTGGTGGTGGAATGTATTGGGAGGTTGGGGTTGACATATATACATTAATATGCATAAAATAGATAACTAATAAGAATCTGCTGTATAAAAAATTTAACTTAATTTAAAAAAGATATAATTGACACACAGACACACACACACACACACACAGACACACACACACACACAGAGTGGAATATTAATCAGCCAAAAAAAGAAATGATATTTTGCCATTTGCAACAACATGGATGGACTTGGAGGGTATAATAAATAAATAAATAAATAAATAAATAAATAAAATCAAATCAAACTATAGACACAATTTTAAAAATCCAATTACAGATTCAGGAGGAATGTAATATTATAACCCTTGATGTAAAATAACAGAATGACTAAGATAAATGGAAAAGGATTAGTAGGAATGTTAGTAAAGAAACAATAAGTGCCCTAATTCCACATATTTTATTAAAGAAAGAACAACAGATTCTGTCTACCATGGATGCATCAAGGAATAATAATTTAAACTGATTATTTTAATTAATGCTGTCAATCAAAAGGGAAATGAAATACTTCCTCACACATTCATACATATGTCCTAAAAATTAGGCAGTAAATTTGTAGAGGGTAGGTATTTAATGGTATAAATATAATATACCTCTAATTTTCATGTTATTTCAAAATTTCTATCTATCGATGACATAGCGCATATCTATGAGTTCACTGTTTAAAGAGAAAAGATAACCACATAAAAAAGAGAACAATAAGCTCTTAACACTATATGTCTCTAGGGAGTGAGATTAAGTTTGGGTGGGGGAAGGAAGCTTTTAATTTTTAAAAATTTTCTTTGCTGCATGGATTATTTTTTACCCAAAGGCATATATTAGTTCTATAATTAATAAACTAGCAGGTTAGGAAAATCATTTTAAAATGTATGTACCCTTATCTAATATCCTCATTTATTCACCATAATTGGACCTAAAGAATCAGGACTGGTTGGAATAAATAAATCCATCCTCGAAGGATAAAAGCTCAGCATTAGAGAGTATTAAAAATATTGTCAATACCAGGACCTTTCCCAGTAGTGGCCTCTTACAGTCTTGAGGGCAATGTAGGGTTAGGTTACAAAATCTTGGGTTATACTAATATCACAGTCGTGGCACCTAAATAGAGTTCACACTTTTCTACCAACTCTACAAAGACCGTGAGTGGAGAATGCTGGTTTCCATATTTCAATGTTTTCTTCTATTTTCGGTCTTCTCACAAATAAGCTTTCTCCTCTCCTCAAGAAAACTCAAGCAACCATGGGTTCATAAGTAGAGGATTTTGATGTTTATTGTTCCCAAAGCCTCCACCTCCTCCTTTTACATTCCATGAAGTCACTGCATTCTGTATTTCCCTTTGCCATATCATTTTATGTATCAAATAGAAGGTTATAAAAGATAAGCCAATCAGAACAAAAGGCATTTTGTCAAAGTGGACAAGCATTTAGTCTCAGAGTAGAAACAGTCCACATCTGGTACCCATATAAAGAACACAATAGAAGTTAGTACACTGTAAATCAAGAGGCTTTTCTGTTCCTCTAGGTTCCAAAACTTTCTACTTGAACAGTAGACTTAATATTAATCATAATAAGTCACTGGGGCATTTGTATATCCAATGCTTAGCCTTCAATAACTAACAGAAAGTTTCTTAAGAATATAGGGCTTCCCTGGTGGCGCAGTGCTTGAGAGTCCGCCTGCCGATGCAGGAGACGCGGGTTCGTGCCCCGTTTCGGGAGGATCCCACATGCCGCGGGCCATTGGAGTCTTCTCTTTTTGCATTCAAGTCACTCTGACTTTTCTCTGCTCCAAAGATTACAAAATCTGGTAACAAAATGACTAATTTTATTATCAAGTGTACTTCCATTCAGTTCCTCACATTTCTACCTAATAGCTTTGTTACTTTGAAGAAATCACTTATTTTTCTGTGTTTCTCTTTTGTTATTTCTAAAGTGCAGTGTGTGCTGGGTCTGTTTAACTCCAAAGGGAGTTCTTAGACTACACATGTTACAAGGCATCAGCCTCCCCAGAGGACTACTTTCTAGGGCCCACCACTTATCAAATGGGTAGGCTTTGGACTATTAGCTATCAGGTACATTGATAGTCACACATAGGGATTTCAGTGTCCTCTGAAGGATTAACCCATCTCATTAATGTTAAGTGAACAACTAGACATAAAATTGCATATCATTATGTATCTGTCACCAAATTTGTTTTTCAGTCTATTCATTAAGAACATCTCCATTCTGGCACCAGAGATGGAGAGATTACAACCCTTGGGTACACCCTGCTTAATAATAACTTTGTAATATAGTTAAATTTTTCACACTTTTGGAACCACTATACTACTAACACAAATATATATATCACATTTTGGATTTTAAAATGTGACATGTATATAAATGAAGATTTTATAGACTTCAATGAGCCAGTACATTAGACAAGTCTTTAAATCAAAACCAAGTTTATTCAACTTTTCACGCTTGTACATATGAGTAGTTTAAAATCCAATGCGGAAATATTACTAGGTTTAGTAAATGGCATTATGAATCTGATTTTGCTCTAAGTCAGGACCAATCCTTGTCACCTTTCATTCTTCAGCTATTTCTACCCATCAGATGCCCAGTACCTGAAATAGCCTAGAGCATTTCCTATTAGGAAATCAAATTGCCTAGCTAGTACAGCCTAACTGCATATTAATTCTACGCATTATATAACCTTAAATATCATCAAGACAGGATTTCAAACCTTTATTTTAGAAATTGAGAAGATGGATACAGAAAGCAAAGACACGTGGAAAGGACCACACAGAACACAAAAAACTGTCCCAGAGGTCTGAGGATTTTTTAATATCAGCCGGGATGAAAGGGAGATACTGGGTTGAGGGAAATTACACCTATAGTGCAATGATCCACAGCACATAGCAGGCTGTCCTTTTGTCTATCACTTTTAGTTTGAATGGCATCCACCTCCAGGTCCACTTTGGAATCTAGTGACATTGAGATTTAGAATATCACATTGGGATTTAAAATAGTCTGCTCTCAAGGCATGTTCCATAATTCCCATAAACATCTCCTTCTAAAGCCACAAGAGCCTGAAGTTGTTTAAAAAAATCAGATAAGTGATCACACAATATCAGGGCAGAGAACAAGGAAACAGTGGTCACAACAGCAGGCTCTGAAACACCTGTGTTGTAATCAAGATCCTTCCCTGGTTTTATCTGAGAATACTCTTCTGGCAGAGAATATGAGCAGTGGAGGCAGTCTGCTTTGGTAATAATGCCAAACATTATAAGCCTAAAGATATAGTGAATACCTTTCGCTCTAAGGAGCACTCCCAACTTACTACTCAATACCAACAGCATCCTACTTTTCATGTTGCTACCAAAAGTGAGAATGTATACCGTGTTTGGGTTGCCTTCCATGAGATCCCTACGAAGTCTCTCCTTCAATGCCTCCCAACTAATTGGGCTGATACCAAAATAAAGGCAAATTATTTTATCTTGTGGTCAGAACTTGATCTGTAGACATTCTTGAAACTTCATAGCAAAGGAGATCACAACAAAATACAATAACTGTGCATGTTTTTTTTTTTAATTAATTAATTTATTTATTTATTTTTGGCTGCGTTGGGTCTTCGTTTCTGTGCGAGGGCTTCCTCCAGTTGTGGCAAGCGGGGACCACTCTTCATCGCGGTGCGCGGGCCTCTCTCTATCGCGGCCTCTCTTGTTGCGGAGCACAGGCTCCAAACGCGCAGGCTCAGTAGCTGTGGCTCACGGGCCCTAGCTGCTCCGCGGCACGTGGGATCTTCCCATGCCAGGGCTCGAACCCGTGTCCCCTGCATCGGCAGGCGGACTCTCAACCACTGCGCCACCGGGGAAGCCCACTGTGCATGTTTAAGATACTTAGTTTCCTCTGTTTTCTCTAAAATGACCCACACTGAGAAAATTGCTTAACATGCACAAGGTAACCCATTTTATAAGCCACTAATGGAGAAGCTGCAGCAATTAATTAGCTCCAACCAGTTCGAGTCAAACTGTTATTAACAAAATCTGAAAGTTAAATAGAGGTTCATTATTCCCCCAGTCATTGGCTCCCCCTCCCTGGGGTATGTTTAACTTGTAGCAATGATTTTGGCTTTGCTTGATTAAATCTCATTATGAGAAAGGAATAAGCACTTGTGCCCAAGTCTGAAGGAACCCAGAGGTGTGCCAAGCCATCCATTAATCTGGAGACGGTCAGAAATTGGCATGGCAGACACTTCTCTTCCATTTCAGTCTGGAGCATGGTGAGAAATACTGTTCCAAGTCTTTTGCTTTTCCTTATGGGTTCCTTTTACACTTCATTGAAAAATGGCCCATCTGTGTCTTTCAATTCAAGAAAACCATTGTTAAATAGATTTGTGTTACTTTCTACTCTTCTATGAACCCTCCGACGGAACACAGGGGACACTGCATGTCCAACATACAGTGTTGGACAGTTGGCAGTATGTGAAAAGGAACCAAGACAGTGTTTATAGTCAGTTTTCCAAAGAAAGCAAAGGCTGAGGCAGGCCTACAGCTTAATAATCAAGAACGAGCCCAGTGAGCAGGAACAGCCTTGCTGAAGTTAACTCGTAACCTGCCATTAGCTCTCCTCCCACTTATAAGACTGTGTTTGTCACACCCAGCAATGAAAGATATTTATAGATAGAACTGCTGTATAGGTCCACAGGCATTTTCATCCTCTCTATACCTTCAGCTGGGAGGATACATATAACAAAACTTTATATACATACGGAATTTGTTTGGTACCTTCCAATTGACTGAAATAGCATTTATAACCTGTGGTTTATTACATTTCATCGGACCACTTCTGATTTAGGTATTCAACTTTGTAAATGAAGGGTAATACTATCCTTTGCCAGAAAAAAAAAAAAAAATCTCACAGCTTCTAGAGTTGGCATCTAAAACACAGCATTTAAATTTGGGCTCTTTATCCCAATCCCTTGAGTAAGTCGCATATGACTGGCATGGCCACCCCCATCTGCAATCCTCACTCTGCATCTCTAACTATGGAGAAAACACAGGTAAGCAGGTGTCTTTGCTGCAGAGTATTTCAGAATTTCAAATTGTATGTTAAAATAAGATTGAAAATATAACCTTCATAGAGACTGTTCAAAAAGGGAATAGAATATATAGCACACCCCAAAGTTCTGTTTTTAAAACCACAAACCTGTCTTTCATAGTATACAGAAATTCCATGGGACAGTTTGGAAAATATTTGTCTAACCCAGGGTTTCTCAATCTTGGCAGGACTGACATTTTCAATCAGATAATTCTTTATTGTAGGTGATATTCTGCACATTGTAGAAGGCATAGCAGCAACTCTGGCCTCTACCCACTAAATGCTAACAGCAACCCTCCCACTCCCAATCATGACAATAAAAATATGTCTCCAAACATTTCCAAATGTCCCCCAGAGGAAAAATTGCCCCTGGTACAGAACCACTGGATGAATCAATTTTCAGGTGCTCTTCCAGCCAGCACGTGACAGTTCCCTGTTTAGAAAAAAATGTCCTACAGATCACTGAGAGGCAGTATGTGATAGTCATTTACAGTGCAGTATCTAAAGGTAAACTCTGAGGGTTCAAAGCCAAGGTTCACGCCATGTGTTGAGTACCACAGAACTTAAAATATGGGAGCTTTACTTTTTGCATCTGCAAAATGGTGATAGTGATGATAGCACTTACCTCATGTAGTTGTTATAAAGCTTAAATAAAATTATGTTTGAAAATCATTTAGTACAATGCCTGGAAAAAGTACAGGATGTGATGCATATCAGCTCTAATATTCTGTCTGGAATTCATTCTCTATTAACCTTAATTCATTTAGTTGTTAATTATTTTTAAAGGTCACTTGCATTTTTAGAAGCAGGTTACATCCCAAATAATTTCCTTTTCCTATTAATTCTCTCTTTTATTTCCTGAAAGTACTCTCATCCATCCATTCATCCAACAACTCTTTGTTTGAATCTTCCCTGTTGCCCTTCTGTGCTGGGTTCCTAACGATGGGGTTCTGATTCACTTGGAGCCATGGAAAATACCTTGTTCTCAAGTCGTTGGTTCTAGAAATTTTACTCTAACCCTTTCAAAGAAACTCCTAGACAACACAGGTTCAGTGCAAATTGCCCATGAATGCCTAAAAATACAATAATGACACGAAAGAAGATGATTTAAATTGTGTTTTCCTTGAAAATGATTTTTCTTGATTTTTTAACTCATTTTAGTTTGTCAGCAACTAAGAGAACTGGTTTAAAGCTTACATTTTTCCTCTCTCAGAAATTTTGCAAGACAACTACCTTGTTTTTTAATTAATTTATTTATTTATTTATTTGGATGTGCTGGGTCTTAGTTGTGGCAGATGGGCTCCTTAGTTGCAGCATGTGGACTTCTTAGTTGTGGCACGCATGTGGGATCTAGTTCCCTGATGAGGGATCGAACCCGGGCCCCCTGCATTGGGAGTGTGGAGTCTTAACCACTGCACCACAAGGGAAGTCCCAAGACAACTACTTTAAATGAAGCCATCTCTATGTATCTAAGCAATGAAGCAATGATTGACTTCTGATTCATTTCTGAGAAGGCTACTTTTGGTCAATTATTGGCCATCCCAGGAGTGCTCAGGGTTCTTTCAGCACATGTCCTGATACCACTATGTGATTCCACTAATAATTACTCCTAATGTCTTTGGAGTGCTCCTCCTTTGATGGAGAGATCAATATTTCTGTGGCTGATATAACAGAGCTCACTCTGTAGGCACATAGCTCAGCATTCTGCACTTCATGGTCAATTTGCATACAGCTGAAGAAATGTTCCCCCAGCCATTACTGATCAGTTGGGGAAGAGATATATCAAATAACTATAACTATCCTAGAGGAAAAGAGATGTAAACCAGTTAAAATGTTTTTCTGGAAGTCTACAGTTTATCACCTAAGTGATGATCCCTTTACATTTTTACTTTGTGCTGAGATGCACAAAACAACTCCAAAAGACACAATGAAAAACTCGCGTGTTCCCACACTGGAATATTTAACTGCTCTGAAGCTGTGATTCAGATATATTTTGCATTCGAGATTAGCATTGAAAAACCCTAAAATATAGGACTAAGGTATTCATAAAACTACAAATTCACTCAACTGGCAAAATCCATATTGCTTAACAGAGATCGCCCCACTTAAAACAAAAATCAGAGATGACTAACTCTCTCCATTAATTCTGACAGTTCATCATGAGGGCTGTTCCTACTGATAAGCTCTCCTCTTCATAATTTCCACCTGCCATGAACCTAGTTTAGATTTTTATGAGGAAGCACACTAAATTTGTTTTGGTTTGGAAACCACTGTCAAGCTAAATGATTATTTATATAGTGTTTTTATTTTTCATTCATACCTTCATTTGATCATTCACTCAAGAAATTCATTGAATGCTTATTCTCTGATTAATAAAGATGTACTCTCCTAAACACCTGAATGTTGACTTTGAATCATATTTGAATGCAAGATTAATCCTGATGTCAGTGAGGTTGGTCTGTCCCTATCCAATCCATTTTCCATGTAGTAGCCAGGGTGATTTCTTTTTTTTTTTTTAAACATGTAAGCAGATTAGGTCCACCTCCTCTGTTATACTCTCTCCTTGAATCAGTTTCCTCCCTTCCTGATGATTCCATACTGTTGCTAAAACACAAGGTCTCTTTGACCTTCCTTGGGGCCTTTGTGCTCACTAGTTTCTCATCCTGGAACTCCATTCCCATGTTTGTTTGTAAACCTGACTCCTTCCTTCTCAAACAGACCTGTCCAGACCACCCAATATAAGAAGGATACCCTCTGATAATATCTACCGAAATTCCATGAGTAAATCTTTATAGGACTTATCACAATGAGTAACTATTTTATCTGTTTTTTCTATCCATCGATCAATCTATCGATCTATTACCTTCTCTCCTAGCCACCCCCCTTATGCTCTCATGCATGTGCAAACACACAATAAAATTTAATTCTTTAGGGTGGGGAGCTTATTCTGCCTTGGGGAGACAAGCAGGCTTCTATTTAACAACTCCAAAGATTTCACAGGAAACAATACATGTCTCCCTGTCCTCGTGAGCACTCACCCAATCTCTCCTCTCCCTTTTTTCCCCACTGGCTCACTCTTCCCCATTCCTGTCAAAGTAAACAAAGAAAAGATGAAACCAAACAAAAACACTTTCATTTTTGTAAGCAAAACTATTCAGTTCAGGTCTCTACACGTCCACCTCAGACTTAATTTAACTCTTCCTTTTTTATTGCAAATGATTTAATTTAAACTTTGAAATTATAGTTTATGACTTAACCGAATGCAGTACCTTTCCTCAGTCTCTGTTTGTGGGAGGGAGAGAGTCACACTTGTAGTCTTGCTAGCAAGAGTGACATATTTCTCTTACAGGATTAGCCCTACCTTTCTAATCATTTTTACTCATTGAATACGCAACAAGCACTGGATTGGGGCAGTTTTAAAATTACTTCCTTGAAGAAAAAGTATTATGGTTCTCATGGCAAGTATGACAGCATTACATGATGTCATCTTGAAAAACATGTAGTTTCGACTACCCAAATCTGAGCACACATTGTTTTAGAGTATCAACTTACTTAATGATCCCATCAATTCCTTTAAGAATGAAAGTTGGATTACTGTTCCCCATTACAGATGGATTAGGGAGATCAAGTCCCTCTCCAAGTCTTAAAATCATAAGCTCACATAAAAAGCCACTGAAAGGAGGTCGGTACAGAGGAGAAGATTGGAGGCAACGAGGATGTGCTGCAAAGGCCACGTTTTGTGTAGACAGCACCTCTAATACATGTCCCTACCCCTTCCTCTTGCTTGGGATCACTAGTGATAACTACTGATTTCTGCTTCTATAAAACCCAATGTGTCAACCTTGACACTCAGCATCACCACCATCCCTTCATGCCAGAAGGCAATGGACTTAGAGCCATATTTACATGTTTTGATGACCTAATTCTCAATCCACTTAAGAAGATAAACACTTTCAAATTCATTAAGACTTCCAGAAGTGAGAATCAGGAAAATTTCCATTACCAGGGGGAAAGAAGGGCAGGGGATAAATTGGGAGATTGGGATTGACATATACACACTATTATATATAAAATAGATAACTAATAAGGACCTACTGTATAGCACAGGGAACTCTACTCAATACTCTGTAATGACCTATATGGGAAAAGAATCTAAAAAAGAGTGGATACATGTATGTGTATAATGGATTGGCATTACTGTACACCTGAAATTAACACAACATTGTAAATCAACTATACTATAATAAAATTTTTTTAAAAAAAGATAGGAACTGGAGAGAGAGGACTTCCCATGTGTGAAGTGTGAGACATCCTTGGCGGGGTCAGCTTCTACCCCTCTCCCACGTCCAGCAAGAGCACAGCCTGTACGGTTATATGACTTCACTGAGCAACCAGCTATCACTGCTGGATTCAGTTGGTCTCTGCCTCACTGCACTTGCCTAAGGTATTAATAAGTCATTCATTTAACATGGTCACTGATCACTGATTATCTATATTTGCTCTCATGGCTGTAGAGAGTTCTTAAGTTTCCGACTAATCAGAAATCATCTGATCGATTAAGTTAAAATGGAACCAGAGTGAGGAGTCAGGGAGAATCTTTGCTCCAAATGATTTGAAATGTCTCCAACCAGTAGAGAGTCACGGCCTTCTGATGAGTGGCCTTTGATAACAAGCCCACCGTTCGCATGCCCATGTCCCTCTGTACAGGCCAACTTGTTTCTAATCAGGGAGTATTGATCTTCTCCACACTTATTTGTTTGTTAAACTGACATCTACAACAAACATTCAGACACCAAAAATAATATCTACCATTTTGCTTCATTATCTTAATTGAATGTCAAATTCAAGGAATGCCATTTTCAGCAGTAAATAAAAGAGCCCACAATGACTCTTGGTGAAAATTTTCTCCTTTTAAATCTTTCCCGTTCCTGAGCATTGTCTGTACCATGTGCTTCTGACCACTTCATTTTATTGTTAAATTGCAAACTTTGCCCAAGCTAGTGTAGTTTCCAATGCATATAAAGCACAAAGAAGTCAAGATATCATAAAACAAACTTACACTGGTATATATGGAACCATGGCATGTATCTTGATCACTTGAAAACATCTGCCTATAAACAGTTTAAAGTTCTAGAGAAATATCATAGGGTCTATCTCTTAGAGCTCTATAATCTAAACCAATAATCAGCTAATTAGGTCTCTCTGGACTAATATAATTTGAATCAAGAGAGTGGATATATACATTGTTTCTTATATACTTTTGTGCTAAGTCCGTGAAACTAATTCATTAAGAAATATTCAAAGCAAATGTTGATTTTTTTTTCTCAAAAGTTCTGCAATTAAGTAGCAATGATTTTTCTGTTTGTGATAGTTACTTCCTAAATTTATTTATATATATATGTATATATGATCTTAGAAAATACATACACATAGAAAATACATACACACAGAATTTTCCAAAAAAATTCTGTCCAAGGTAAGCCAGAGAAAGTAGAAAGTATGCTTTCTTTTTTAAAATAAGATTGTTGTGTGCTATACAGATAATAATTTTAAATATATAAAAAACTGTGATTGATAAAATGGACTTTAAGATAGTACCTTTAAGAGAAATTAGTTTTTTTTCTTTCTAGCACTGAAATGTGCTAATTCTTTTTTTATTGAGATATAATTGACATATTATATTTGTTTTAGGTGTTCACCATAATCAATTGATATATGTATATATAGTGAATGATTACCACAATAAATATAATTAACATTCATCACCACACACAGTTTCACTTTTTTTCTTGTGACGACAACTTTTAAGATCTACTCTCTCAGCAACTTTCAAATATACCATAGAATGTTGTTAACTGTAGCTATCATGCTATACATTACATCCTCAGGACTTATTTACCTTATAACTGGAAGTTTGTACTTTTTAACCACCTTCACCCATTTCCCAACTACTGTTTTCCACTACTTAATGCCAGCTATATATACAATTTTCTATAATTTAAAGTTTCTACATTGCTTTTCCTGTTAATCAAGCAACTGTATACTTACTGTCTTATTAACCTTGTGATAGGTAATAAGAAAAATATCTTTTGCATCTTCAAAGTACTTTCACTATTTCAACTGATAATATTTCAGTGACTTATTAATTTTACCTTATTAACTCTAGTCTAGCTCACAAGAGAAGAATGCAAGGACACACTCCCATGCATAGTCTAGAGACACAAAGAAACCACCAAAGCCAGCAGACTTCTGTATCCCTTCTGGGCAGCTCAACTACTTTGGTTGATAATCCTTGCACAATAAATTGATTTTAAACAACATAAACACCAAATCCATTCATTTGGTTTCACTCTCCTATAGCAAATACTGCCCATCTTATTAATAAATAAAAACCACAGCTGCTAATGCCTTGGAACAAGATGGCTAATTTACATATCCTGAACTCTGGCAGAGGTTCCCCATCATGTTTCCCCAAATCCGTGGAGGGTATGTTTTCTCCCAGGGAGCTAAAGGGTAGAAAGACATCTACAGCTCAAACAAGAATATTAATAAAGTTGTAAAGTAGCAGATAATTGAACCATATCAATTATTTATCTAATTATGAAGTTATTAGTCATCTAAAATTACTCAGTGAGCAACTCCAGAGACTATGAGGTACTAACATACAAAGTGTAGTCCAAAATCATCAGGCCTGCAAAACTCCATCTGACAATGCTTCAACATTAATTAACTTTAAGATCTGAAGGATGAGTAGAAAAATGGGGATACAGTAAAACATTCTATGTGGAAAAAACTGCATCTTTGAAGACAGAAGTAAGAGAAAGCATAGTGTTTTTGCAAAATGATTGCTTATCTTTTTGGGGAAGCACATGCTTGCTATGTGGTGTCAACTGGCTCCCCGTGACTGGAGTTATTCCTTGGAGCAATTTTTAAGTCCAATAATTTAATACCTAGGTAGGATTCTCCATTCACGGCAAGCCTCAACAGTTGTCCTAATATCTGCATGCAGGTAGTGAAGTTTTTCTTCACTTTGGTAGACAGAATAATAGCACCCCAAAGATGTCCACATGCTAATCCCCGGAAACTGTGAATATGTTACCCTACATGGCAAAAGGGACTTTGCAGATGTGATCAAGTTAAGGATCTTGAAATGGGACGATTATCTTGTATTACCCAGGTGTGCACAATATAAACATGAGGGTGCTTATGAGAGCAAGCCAGGAGAAGGAGATGTGATAACAAAAGTAGAGGCCAATAGGGCTTCCCTGGTGGCGCAGTGGTTGAGAGTCTGCCTGCCGATGCAGGGGACACGGGTTCGTGCCCCGGTCCAGGAAGATCCCACGTGCTGCGGAGCGGCTGGGCCCAGGAGCCATGGCCGCTGAGCCTGCATGTCCGGAGCCTGTGCTCCACAAAGGGAGAGGCCACAACAGTGAGAGGCCCGCGTACCACAAAAAAAATAAAAAAATTAAAAAAAAGTAGAGGCCAATAAAAGGAGAGAGAAAAATAGAGAGAGACAGAGATTTGAAGATGCTATGATACTGTCTTTAAAGAGGGGAGGAGGGACTACAAGCCAAGGAACACAGGGGGCCTCTTCAAGCTAGAAAAGGCAAGGGATTCCCATCTAGAAGGTCCAGAAGGAACACAGCCCCACTGACCCATTTTAGACTTCTGACCTCCACACCAGTAAGTTAATATACTAAGTTAGTGGTCATTGCTATAGCAGCAATAGGAAACAAATAATTTACCAATCTCTCACCAGAATAAATTCATCAGTATCTTAATGTTTCATATTTCTATTCCAAGCATTAGGGATGACAAACAAATTAAATAGCACAATAGGTGTAATATTTCCTGTTTGCATTTAAGAGAAAGTCATTTTTTAAAACAACCAAGTAAAAAGAGTTTTAAACTCCCTTCATGAAAACATGAAGAAGTCATCTAAACGTACGAGAGAGAAACTGGGTTATCCAGTTACCTTCTTGGATTCAGAGGAATATAAAATAAAGCATAAAATAAAATTGTCAATATGGGAGAGTTCCATTAGAGAAAGGTTAAGAAATTCCCATAAGACACATTATAGCTTACAACAGATAGAAGTTTATGATGAACACTGTAAATCCTGAAACATCTGAATAAGAAGTGTATCCAGGGAGAGTGGATGGAGTCCCCATAGGAACCATACTTATACCTCCTAAATCAAAATGGCAGGGGCTGACAGCAACCAAGGGGTCTGAGAATTACCAGTTGAAGTATAATCTTGAGCCTTGGGTCCTCCTGAAGATTCAAGTGACTGAAGACTTAGCCCTAGCTTACCCTTGGCCCTAACAACATCCTAGGTGAAGTGGGAGCATCATGGAGATTGTTTAGAGTACTTAGAAAAGTTAAAGAGTTGAGTCATTTCCACTTCCACAGTCAAGCATAATCTTTCATCTCCAATTCTTCCAGAGCTTTCTCTTTAATGGAAATAAAAATGACTCCAGTATATACTAATACTGTACTATGTACAGTCCAATATCCTTCCCAATATTTTGGAAGGTACCTGGGGGTGGAGAAAATTTTGTTTCCATGGTTGGCTCTTATGCCACAGGCCCTCTGAATGGCCACTCCAGTCCCAGCTACAGTCTCTATTCTCTAAAGCACCACTAATACAACCCCACAATTTGTAACAGATAAAACTTCTGAAGATGTATGCATAACCAGAGTTCTATACCACATCAAGTAACAGTGAACAACTTAAAATTAAAGGTTAGGCATAACTATATTGAATTTCCTAGGCTACCCAGACAGACCGAGGGCTCCTTCTGCTTCCCAAACCCATTCTTTTTTCCATGGTCCTTTCCTCTTTTTGATCCTCCAGTGAACAACTCTAATTCCCGTTACTCTGCTATACAGAGCTAGTCACCTTTTTTGTCAGTCTCTTCCACCAAGAGGAACTGCACCACCTAGCATAATGCCCATTAAGGTGTTTTCCAAACAAAAGAGTCATGTGCTCCTATGAGTCCTGACTTCTCCTGAGACCACAGGTGCAAACTGTAGGTAGCTTCTAAAAGAGCTACTAAGTCTCCTTGGTACACAAGGAAATAATCTCTCTGGCCCAGCAGTGATTCTCTGGTCAAGCAGCCTCCCACTGTAGCTTATTTCCTCCACTCAGTGAGCACCTGGAGCTCACATTTACAAAGAAAGTCTGTAGTTGGTTTAAACTCTACCCCTTCATTGGGGCTTAAGAGATTTGATAGGAACTCACACAACTTCTGAAAGAACCCATGCTAAATCCCAATATTGGACAAACAATCCCTGCTGAGAAAAATTGACAGACACATGAAAACATTCCGTAGTTTAAAAGTAGGCAACCAATTTGAAGAAAGAGTTCAAATGCCACACTCTGCAAAGAATTAAAATGAAAAAGAAGCAAAGTTATTTTATCAAAGAAACTTTATAAATTATCCAATTCCTGTTTTTAAAGACATTCAAGGAGATATTACATTTGTTAAGCTAAAGGAGTTATTTATGAAAATGTAGCAACTGCTTTGATATATTTCTCCTCAGTGTCAGTAAATTCTAGAAGAAGGTGGGACTTCCATAAATTGATGAGGGGAAAATTGTTTGTACCCAATAACTATACCCTGTATATTTAGCTAAATTTTCATTTGTACTTTGTGGGAACCAAAAAAAATCGAACATGGAAAAGTTTTAAAGTATTTCATTTACAGTCTCTTCTTAAAAAAATAAATATTCAAATAAACTGAGTAAAAGAACTCATGATAAAATAATAAAAACAGTGCCTACAAAAATACATGGTGATGAGCATAAAAATCAGTAAACCAAAGTGGAATAACTCAGTGGTTGGCAATCCTGACCACACATTTTAATTACCTGGTAGCATTAAAATAATATATAAATGAATAAATAATATATAAAGAAGTAAAAGGACTTCACAGGCCACATTCACAGAGATGTTATTAAACTGCTGTTTTGCAGGAGCCCAGAAATGGGAAGTTTGTAGAGTGCTCTTGGTGATTCCAATGTACAGAAGTGGGAACTTTAAGTAATTTTGTTTACTTTTGGTGGGCATATGGATATGTGGGATGGAGACAGGAGTGATATGGAGGACATAAATTTTTAAATGTTATATTTCTTATCTCTCATGAATAGGTGATGATAATTGATGTTTCATTCATTTCTTTCACCTAAAAACATCACTGAAAACCTATACTCTGCCAGGCTACTTAATAATTGATGGGGATCAGTAATGATCAAAACAGGCCCAATACTGATATTCAAGGAACATAGGATCTAGGAACAGAGATCATCAAGAAAAAGATGGGCATAGTGCACAGAGTTAAGAGATTCAAGCAGGAAT
>NW_006782866.1:91536-187880 GCF_000442215.2 Lipotes vexillifer
AGGAATGTTAGGGGAGCTCCAGGGAGTCAGAGGTACCTGCCCAGAGAAGCTGATATCCAAACTAATAACTGATTTGCTTTTTACTCATAAATAATCTGTTTAGGCACAACTTAACAATATCTTTTTCTCTTATTCTAGTTCACTATTAATGGTCTTCTAGTTCATACCTGATTAAAACCAATAGATGAGACAGAAGGAAATAAATCTGTAGGGGCATGACTACTGTTTAGAAAGAAGTGTGTCTGAGAGCTGATAGCAACAGATAAGCCAATAGGGGAAATCAGTGCAGATCCCCCAAAGCACCACCATCTCAGGACTTTTTAAAGAGGAAAAATCATCTTGCACATCTCAGTATTTCTCAAAGACAGTAATGAATGAGAATTCATCACATCTGTAACAGACATTTAATAAAAGGCCCAACACTGCTGTCACTCCTTTTTAAGTGTGTAGGAAAGTACTGGGTTAGCCAAAAAAGTTATATATATATATATATATATATATATATATATATATATATATATATATACATCTACATATATATATATATATATATATTATATATATATATGTTGTGAGCTTCTGAAGGCATACTTTGCCCAGATTCTTTGGGGTTACTCATCTTGGCAACCACCTAGAACCACTCTATCACAGTTCTTCAACAGGATGTCACTCCTTCCTCACAGACTTCAAAATCAGGAAAGAACACAGGGCAGGCTGTGCTCTCTTTAAGTGTCCAGTGTTTATTTCTCTCAATACAATCACCAATTTCTATGGATATACTGATTTTACTAGGGAATTTGGGTAACAGAAGGAATTGGCAATGTATTAAGGAATATTTCAAAATAAGAACCGCATGCTGCATGGGACTACCTTCCAGTCCAAAGGCGCCACAATATCAGCACAAGAAAATGGCACCTTTCACGTGAGTTGTCTTATAGACATAGTCCAGTTTCTGGCTTACTCCCTTGTACTGAGATCCATTACCTTCCTGGAGAGTGTTTCTTGTTCACACCTGAACAATGCAAATCCCTCCTCTATTCAGAGAAACCCCAGTCGTTTATCTGAGTGGGCTTTTCTGACTCTACAAGCCAACCAATTCTCCCTTCACTGAGAAAATCTGTGTACTGATTTGCTTTAGTACATTTTCCAAAGCATAAGTAATTCATACTACGATAGTACCACAGAATAAATAGGGAAGAGGAGAATGTCTAGAGAACAAGCTAGGATAAACTTGGTATTCAGTACCACTCTGGACCCTGTGATGTCTCCCCATTAGTGTGAGGTGCAGAGATGATTGCTCACTCTTCTTAATCATCCAAATGGTAACTATTGAGTCAAACAGAGACACCACTTCCAAAGACAAACCCTGCATTTTCTGAGACAGAAAAGTCAAAATCCAGCTAGAAGATAAACATTTTCTTAACTGCCACCTAGTCTGTTCACCTGCTCAGACTCACTGCAGAGGTAGCACTTTACACATATGTGTCATCTGTACAGAGCAGGACTGTTCTCCTTTATTTCATGCTGCTCACACATGGCCTTTCTGTGCCCGTTGACATGTGAGATGTGACCTGTTACAAAAGGATCTTCATTCCCTTTACCACTCTTCTCCAACAATACTCAGTAGCAATTTTAAAATGTAAAGATCTTACTTTTTTTCTTCAATCTGCCTTTTGAGACAATTCAAAATTTTGATCATGGCTTTCTGAAAAATATTGCTTTGGCATCCAAAGTGCATTTGATTTAATCTAAGAGAGTAAAGTATTTGAGCTTTCTTATTTTTCTGACTAGAAAGATAACTATATGCATGCTACCCATCCCAGGATATTTTTGCAATTAAAAAGGGAAGACAGGTTTTATGTAAGGAAGAAGTTTTCAGAATCTTGGGAAAGGCCAAGGACCATGAAATTCCTATGAGCTGAATCTATGCTTTGCAGGGGAACTGATGTACCCTTTATTGGTTAAAAGGCACTGCTAACCCCAATCTCAAAATCATGAGTTACTAAATAATAGTCCTGTGAATACTATTAACTAATGATATGCAATAGAACTTTCTTGGGAAATAAGAGTTATTCCAAGAAGAGAGAGAGTATGTTGGAAGCCTGTCCTCAGCAGGTGTTATTCTATTTGTCCATGCAGCAAAGACTTCAGTTATTTCAGGTCATGAAGGAGAAGTAAGTGTTCCTCTCACCACATTCTTTTCAGAGACAGTCCCAGCAATTTAAAAAGAGACCAATATTTATCAATTCAACATTTTACTCAATTAGATTTGGCTTAATATTATACTCTTGTAAGGTTAGTACTTTAGCTTTACTGGAAAGCTCTTGGTTATAATCCTGATTGTCATTATAGAATTCTGGTTCTGATAAGCCATTAGCAATGGCTTATCAAATTAATTTGACACATACATTTTATATTTAAAAGGAAAGGGACTATAAAATAATCATATGAACCTTATAGGAGTAAATACCCAAAATACAAGGTCCAGAATTAAAGAAGAGGATTATGTGAGATCCATGTGAAAGGTTGATTTGGGATTTGGCAGAAGAACCATTCAGCTATAGCCTGAAGATAAAGAGATACAGGAAAATCAAAAACTAACTGGTAAGGGAGAAGTATGCAAATTGGGCTGTGAGTTGGAGACAGCCTTATTAATTTTCAGGGGAACCTTGCATACAATAATATCATGTACAAAGAACACTTACATTACAGATTCTTTAGAGATTCACTGAGGAACAGAAAAAGGAAGAAAACAAAACAAAATAAAACCAAGGCCAAATCCAGTGCTGTTAAAAGAGTATGTGTATGTGTGTGAGCACATCCACGCTTAAACTCACACATGCGTTAAAGCTTGATGCTGTCTAGAGCATATCCAATACCTATCACTAGAAATCTGCTTATGGTTTTCATCTTCTAACACACCTTTTGCAAGGAACAGGCCTCCTACATTATTTATATTCAGAAGACTTGTATAATAATGTACAGGTACATTTCCATTACATTGCATGCATTTCTATGAAGGTACTCAGTAACAAAACTGACGTGGAGACTAATGTATCTTGTGTGAGGAGGGTGGCTTCGTGACTAAGTTAGGCTGCATGCCATTTTTACATATCACTACATTATTTTTATTGCCACTGTTAGTTCCTAACATTCATTTTAAAGACTAAGCATCCGTGCCTTATTTAAGATTTTTCCATCTTCTGAATGATTGTCAGGATTATTCAGCCGAAAGACACTTCGAAGACTATCAAAAAACAATTTATGGAACTAAACTCATTTCCTTAAACTGTCCCTAATGTTTGTCCCACAAAGCATTTGTTTGATGGACCAAATGTGTGTGTGTGTGTGTGTGTGTGTGCGCGCACGTGTGTATTCACTCTTGGATTCTTGGTGTTGTATATTCTATGGGTTTGGACACATGTATAATGACATGTACAATATAATACAGAGTATTTTCACTGACCTAAAAATCCCCTGTGCTCTGCTGTTCCTCACTCCCCCAGAGCCCCTGGCAACCACTGATCATTTTATTTTTATTTTTTTGAATTTTCTTTTATTCTTTTTAATAAAGCAGGTTCTTACCAGTTATCTATTTTATACATATTACTGTATATATGTCAATCCCAATCTCCCAATTCATCCCACCACCACCAGCCCCCTCCCCGCTTTCCCCCCTAGGTGTCCATACATTTGTTCTCTACATCTGTGTCTCTATTTCTGCCTTGCAAAGCAGTTCATCTGTAGCATTTTTCTAGATTCCACCTATATGTGTTAATATACAATATTTGTTTTTCTCTTTCTGATATACTTTACTCTGTATGACAGTCTCTAGGTCCATCCACCTCTCTGCAAATGACCCAATTTCGTTCCTTTTTATGGGTGAGTAATATTCCATTGTATATATGTACCACTTCTTTATCCATTCATCTGTCAATGAGCATTTAGTTCGCTTCCATGACCTGGCTATTGTAAATAGTGCTGCAATGAACAATGGGGTGCATGTGTCTTTTTGAATTATGGTTTTCTCTGGGTATATGCCCAGTAGTGGGACTGCTGGCTCATATGGTAATTCTATTTTTACTTTTTTAAGGAACCTCCATACTGTTCTCCATAGTGGCTGTATCAATTACATTCCCACCAACAGTGCAAGAGGGTCCCCTTTTCTCCACACCCACTCCAGCATTTGTTGTTTGTAGATTTTCTGGTGGTGGCCATTCTGACAGGTGTGAGGTGATACCCCATTGTAGTTTTGATTTGCCTTTCTCTAATAATTACTGATAGAGTGCTTTTCATGTTCCTCTTGCCCATCTGTATGTTTTTGGAGAAATGTCTATTTAGGTATTCTGCTCATTTCTTAACTGGGTTATTTGTTTTTTTAATATTGAGCTGCATGAGCTGTTTATATATTTTGGAGATTAATCCTTTGCCCGTTGATTCATTTCCAAATATTTTCTCCCATTCTGAGGGTTGTCTTTTTGTCTTGTTCATAGTTTCCTTTGCTGTGCAAAAGGTTTTAAGTTTCATTAGGTCCCATTTGTTTACTTTTGTTTTTACTTCCATTACTCTAGGAGGTGGGTCAAAAAAGATCTTGCTGTGGGCTTCCCTGGTGGCGCAGTGGTTGAGAGTCCCCCTGCCGACACAGGGGACACGGGGTCATGCCCCGGTCCGGGAAGATCCCACATGCCGCGGAGCGGCTGGGCCCATGAGCCATGGCCCCGAGCCTACGCATCCAGAGCCTGTGCTCCGCAACGGGAGAGGCCACAACAGTGAGAGGCCCGTGTACCGCAAAAAAAAAAAAAAGAAAAAAAAATCTTATTGTGATTTATGTCAAAGAGTGTTCTTCCTAGGTTTTCCTCTAAGAGTTTTACAGTATCCAGTCTTACATTTAGGTCTTTAATCCATCTTGAGTTTATTTTTCTGTATGGTGTTAGGGAGTGTTCTAATTTCATTCTTTTACATGTAGCTGTCCAGTTTTCCCAGCACCACTTATTGAAGAGACTGTCTTTTCTCCATTGTGTATCCTTGCCTCCTTTGTCATAGATTAGTTGACCATAGGTGGGTGGGTTTATCTCTGGGCTTTCTATCCTGTTTCATTGATCTATATATCTGTTTTTGTGCTAGTACCATATTGTCTTGATTACTGTAGCTTTATAGCATAGTCTGAAGTCATGGAGTCTGATTACTCCAGCTTGTTTTTTTTCCCTCAAGACTGCTTTGGCTATTCATTGTCTTTTATGTCTCCATACAAATTTTAAGGTTTTTTGTTCTAGTTCTGTAAAAAATGCCATTGGTAATTTGGTAGGGATTGCATTGAATCTGTAGATTGCTCTGTGTAGCAGAGTCATTTTCACAATATTGATTCTTCCAATCCAAGAACATGGTATATCTCTCCATCTGTTTGTGTCATCTATGATTTCTTTCATCAGTGTCTTACAGTTTTCTGAGTACAGGTCTTTTACCTCCTTTGGTCAGTTTATTCCTAGGTATATCATTATTTTTCTTGCAATGGTGAATGGGATTGTTTCCTTAATTTCTCTTCCTAATCTTTTGTTGTTAGTGTGTAGGAATGCAAGAGATTTCTGTGCATTAATTTAGTATCCTGCAACTTTACCAAATTCATTAACTCTAGTAGTTTTCTGGTGGCATCTGTAGGATTCTCTATGTATAGAATCATGTCATCTGCAAACAGTGACAGTCTTATGTCTTTTCCAATTTGGATTCCTTTTATTTCTTTTTCTCCTCTGACTGCCATGGCTAGGACTTCCAAAACTATGTTGAATAATAGTGGCAAGAGTGGACATCCTTGTCTTGTTTTTGTTCTTAGAGGAAATGCTTTCAGTTTTTCACTGTTGAGAATGAGGTTTGCTGTGGGTTTGCTGCATATACCTTTATTACATTGAGGTAGGTTCCCTCTATGCCCACTATCTGGAGAGTTTTTTATAATAAAAGGGTGTTGAATTTTGTCAAAAGCTTTTCCTGCATCTATTGAGATGATCGTATGGTTTCTATTCTTCAATTTGTTAATATGGTGTATCACATTGATTGATTTGTGTATATTGAAGAATCCTTGCATCCCTGGGATAAATCCTACCTGATCATGGTGTATGATCCTTTTAATGTGTTAATGGATTCTGTTTGCTAGTATTTTTGTTGAGGATTTTTGCATCTATATTCATCAGTGATATTGGTCTGTAATGTTCTTTTGTTGTAGCATCTTTTCCTGGTTTTGGTATCAGGGTGATGGTGGCCTTGTAGAATGAGTTTGAGACTGTTCCTTCCTCTGCAGTCTTTTGGAAGAGTTTGAGAAAGATGGGTGTTAGCTCTTCTCTAAATGTTTGATAGACTTCACCTGTGAAGCCACCTGGTCTTGGACTTCTGTTTGTTGGCAGATTTTTAATCACAGTTTCAATTTCATTACTTGTGATTGGTCTGTTCATATTTTCTATTTCTTCCTGGTTCAGTCTTGGAAGGTTGTACCTTTCTAAGAATTAGTCCATTTCTTCCAGGTTGTCCATTTTATTGGCATAGAGTTGTTTTTAGTAGTCTCTTACGATGCTTTGTATTTCTGTGGTGTCCATTGTAACTTCTCCTTTTTCATTTCTAATTTTGTTGATTTGAGTCCTCTCCCTCTTTTTCTTGATGAGTTGGGCTAAAGATTTATCAGTTTTATTTATCTTCTCAAAGAACCAGCTTTTAGTTTTATTGATCTTTGATTTTTTTTTTGGCTTCTATTTCATTTATTTGTGCTCTGATCTTTATGATTTCTTTCCTTCTACTAACTTTGGGTTTTGATTTTTCTTCTTTCTCTTGTTCCTTTAGGTGTATGGTTAGATTGTTTATTTAAGATTTTTCTTGTTTCCTGAGTTAGGACTTTATTGCCTAAACTTCTCTCTTAGAACTGCTTTTGCTGCATCCCATAGGTTTTGGATCATTAGTTTTCATTGTCATTTTGCTGCTAGGTATTTTTTGATTTCCTCTTTGATTTCTTCAGTGATCTCTTGGTTATTTAGTAACGTATTGTTTAGCCTCCATGTGTTTGTGTTTTTTACATTTTTCCCCTGTAATTTATTTCTAATCTCATAGCATTGTGGTCAGAAAAGATGTTGGATACGATTTCAATTTTCTTTCATTTACCGAGGCTTGATTTGTGACCCAAGATGTGATCTATCTTGGAGAATGTTCCGTGTGCACTTGAGAAGAAAGTGTAATCTGCAGTTTTTGGATGAAATGTCCTATAAATATCAATTAAATCTATCTGGTCTACTGTGTCATTTAAAGCTTGTGTTTCCTTATTAATTTTCTGTCTGGATGATCTGTCCATTGGTGTAAGTGAGATGTTAAAGTCCCCGACTATTATTGTGTTACTGTCAGTTTCCTTTTTTATGGCTGTTAGCAGTTCCCTTATGTATTGAGGTGCTCCTATGTTGGGTGCATATATATTTATAATTGTTTTATCTTTTTCTTGGATGGATCCCTTGATCATTATGTAGTGTCCTTCCTTGTCTCTTGTAACATTCTTTATTTTAAAGTGTATTTTATCTGATACGAGTATTGCTACTCCAGCTTTCTTTTGATTTCCATTTGCATGGAATATGTTTTTCCATCCCCTCACTTTCAGTCTGTATGTGTCCCTAGGTCTGAAGTGGGTGTCTTGTGGACAGCATATAGATGGGTCTTGTTTTTGTATCCATTCAACGAGCCTGTGTGTTTTCGTTGGAGCATTTAATCCATTCACGTTTCAGGTAATTATCGATATGTATGTTTGTATGACCATTTTCTTAATTATTTTGGGTTTGTTTTTATAGGTCCTTTTCTTCTTTTGTGTTTTCCACTTAGAGAAGTTCCTTTTGCATTTGTTGCAGAGCTGGTTTGGTGGTGCTGAATTCTCCTAGTTTTTACTTGTCTGTAAAGCTTTGGATTTCTCTGTCGAATCTGAATGAGATCCTTGCTGGGTAGAGTAATCTTGGTTGCAGGTTCTTCCCTTTCATCACTTTAAATATATCGTGCCACTCCCTTCTGGCTTGTAGAATTTCTGCTGAGAAATCAGCTGTTAACCTTATGGGAGTTCCCTTGTTTGTTATTTGTCATTTTTCCCTTGTTGCTTTTAATAATTTTTCTTTGTCTTTATTTTTGTCAGTTTGATTACTATGTGTCTCGGCTTGGGTCTGCTTCAGTTTATCTTGCTTGGAACTCTGCATTCCTGTACTTGGGTGGCTCTTTCCTTTCCCATGTTAGGGAGGTTTTCAACTATAATCTCTTCAAATATTCTCTCGGGTCCTTTCCCTCTCTCTTCTCCTTCTGGGACCCCTCTAATGCGAATGATGGTGCATTTAATGTTGTCCCAGATATCTCTTCGGTTGTCTTCACTTTTTTAAATTCTTTTTTCTTTATTCTGTTCTGCAGCAGTGAATTCCACCACTCCATCTTCAGGTCACTTATCCATTCTTCTACCTCAGTTATTCTGATATTGATTCCTTCTAGTGTAGTTTTCATTTTAGTTATTATTTTGTTCATCTCTGTTTGCTCTTTAATTCTTCTAGGTGTTTGTTCTTCAGTTCTTTAGTTCTTTGTTAAACATTTCTTGCATCTTCTCAATCTTTGCCTCCATTCTTTTTCTGAGGTCCTGGATCATCTTCATTATCATTATTCTGAATTCTTTTCCTCAAAGGTTGCCTATCTCCACTTCATTTCGTTGTTTTTCTGGGATTTAGTCTTGTTCCTTCATCTGGTACATAGTCCTCTGCCTTTTCATTTTGTCTGTATTTCTGTGAATGCTGTTTTTGTTCCACAGGCTGCAGGATTGTAGTTCTTCTTGCTTCTGCTCTCTGCCCTCTGATGGATGAGGCTGCTAGTGTTGGAGGGTGCCCTGCAGACGCTGGGGGTGGCTGTGGCTCACCGTGGGGGCAAGAACACTGGCAGCGGAAGTTCTGGGAAGTACTCCTTCACCACTGATCTTTTTAATATCTCCATCGTTTTGCCTTTTGAAGACTGTCATACAGCTGGAACCATACATACAGCGTGCAAACTTTTCATATTGGCTTCTTTCACTAGTATGATTCATCTAAGTTTTCTCCATGCATTTTCATTGGTTGATAGTTCTTTTTTTAGCATTGAATAATATCTCATTGTCTGTATATACCAGTTTGTTTATCCATTCACTTACTAAAGTGCATCTTGACTGCTACCACATTTTGGCAATTATGGGTAAAGCTGTTATAAACACTCTTGTGCAGAGTTTGTGTTGACATATATTTTGAACTCTTTAGTGTTAATACCAAGAAGTGTGATGGCTGGATCTTATAGTAAGGTTATATGTATTTTTATAAAAAACCACCAAACTAACTGTCCTCCAACGTGGCTGCACCATTTTTCATTCCTGCACCATTTTTCATTCCATCCTTCATTCCATTTTTCATTCCTTCACATCTTTGACAGTATTTGGTGTTGTTCAGGTTTCAGATTTTTGGCCATTCTGATAGGTGTGTAGTGATATCTCACTGTTTTAATTTGCATTCCCCTGATGTCATATGATATGGAGGATCTTTTCATACATCTATTTGTCATCTGTACATCTTCACTGGTGAGGTATCTGTTAACACCTTTGGCTCATTTTTTAATTGGATTGTTTCTTTTCTTATTGTTGAATTTTAAGTTTTTTGTATACTTTGAATAACAGTCCTTTATTAGATGTATCTCTTGCAAATATTTTCTGTCAGTGTGTGGCTTGTCTTCCAATTATCTTGACATTATGCTTCACATGCAGAAATTTTAATTGTAATGAAATTCAGCTTATATATGATTTCTTTCACAGATCAGGCTTTTGATGTTGTAGCCAAATAGTATTACCATATCCGAGGTCATCTAGGTTTTCTCCTATGTTATCTTCTAGGAGTTTATAGTTTTGTGTTTTATGTTAGGTCTGTGATCCATTTTGAGTGAATTTTTGTGAAGGGCATAAGGTCTGTGTCCAGATTCACTTTTTTGCATATGGATTTCCAGTTATTCCAGCACCATTTGTTGAAGAGACCATTGTATAGTCTTTTCTCCCTTTGTCAAAGACCAGTTTACTATGTTTAAGTGGATCTATTTCTGATGTCTTTACTCTGTTCCATTGATCTATCTGTTTATTCTTACACCAGTACCACTCTGTCTTGATTACTATAGCATTTATAGTAAGCCTTGAATCAGGCAGTGTCAGGCCTCCAACGATGTTCATCACCTTTAATACTGTGTTGACTCATCTGAGTCCTTTTCCTCTCCATATAAACTTTAGAATCAGTTTGTTGATATCCACAAAATCATTTGCTGGAGTATGTATCCTTTTTGTCTGACTTCTTTCACTCACCATAATTCATCCACATTAAATCATATGTCAGTTGTTCATTCTGTTTTTTTAATTGCATTGTTGTTTCATTTCTTTTTTTAAAAAATTTTATTGGAGTATAGTTGACTTAAAATGTTGTGTTAGTTTCTGCTAGTTAGTATTTCATTTTATAGATATACTGCAACTAAAAATATCATCCATTCACTTATTGAGTGATATTTGGGCTATTTCCATTTTGGCCTATAACAAATAAGTTACTATGAATGTGTCTTTGTATAATATTTTCTCTTAGATAAATACCCAGTGGTAGAATGGCTGGATCATAGTAGGTGAATGATTTACTTCATAGCAAACTGCCAAACTGTTTCCAAAATGCCTTCGTCACTTTACATTCCCATCATCAATGTATGAAAGTCCTATTTACTTCACCATTAGCAACACTTGGTATGGTCAGTCTTTTTAATATTTTAGCCATTCTAAATAGGTCTGTAGTGATTTCTCATTGTGGTTTTAGTTTGCATTTCCTTAATAATTATTTGATCATATTTTCATGTATTTATTTGCCATCCTTGTGTCTTCTTTGGTAAACTTTCTATTCAAGTTTTTTGGCTACATTTTTTAAAAAATGAACTGTTTTCTTATTATTTTGGAAAGTCTTTGTATATTCTGAATATAAGTCCTATGTCACATATATGCTTTGCAAATATTTTCTCCCAATTTATGGCTTATCTTTTCATTCTCCTGAGGATATCTTTCAAAAGACAGAAGCTTTAAACTTTGATTAATTTAAAATTTGATTTAAAATTTTGACTACAATTGTTCCACTATTGTTCTTAGAAAGGATTGCTCTTTCTCCGTTGAAATACCTTTGCATCTATATCAAAATGAGGTTTTCAGGTCTGTTTTGGAATTCCAGTTCAAGAAGGGAGCACAGGAAGATAGTGAACTCACCTCCTCCCACAGACACACTGATTCTATCGCTACATATGGAACATTTCTGCTTAAAAAAACTAAAGGCTGGCTGAGAGACGAGTACACATCAGGTAAACAAGAAGAAAACCACATCAAGGTGGGTAAGAGGGGCTGGGATACAATCTCACCATAAACCCCACCCCTGATGCAGCAACCCACAACCAGGAGGGAACGTGGAGCCCAGAGCTTCTCCCTGAGGAGGGAGGGGTTGGGATGCCACATCAGACATCCTGACTTTGGGGAAGTACACTTGAGAGACGAGCCCCGCAAACATCTGGGGCTTTAAAAACCAACTAGGGCTCACATCCCAAGACCTAAAAGACTCTAACAATCTGAGAAGCTTCTCTTAAAGGGGTCTGGTGCTTGGACTGACCTGCCCCAGGGCCCAGCTCAGAAAAAGCCAATCATGCCCACACTTAAAGTAAAGGAAGCTCACCTGCTTATATTAAGTGCTGGCCTGAAGGGTGGGCTTCTATATTAACACACACATCCAGGAGCCTGTGAGAACATTCTCTGGGACAGAGACTGGTGGGAGCCATCTTCGCAGTCTCCCTCAGCCAAGCTCCAGAGCCAACAGTGTCTCCTGGAGGGGAGTTTTTGCATGAGTCTGGTGCTCTAATTTTTGCAGCTGTATCAAGGAAATGCCTCTTGATCACCTGGCACTGAAGGCCAGAAAGCTTATGTGCCTGGTCCCATAGGACTGTAATAATCAGTAACACTCAGAAAGGACATATATGTGTAGGTCTATTTCTGTATGCACTATGTTTCACTGATCTATTTGTCTATCTTTATGCCAATGCCTCACCATTTGTTAAACCTTAGAGTAAGTACTGAACTCTCAAACTTTGTTATTTTTCAAACTTGTTTTGTCTATTCTGAGTCTTTTGCATTTCCAGATGAATTTTATAATCAGCTTAGCAATATCTACAAAAAATGAGCTAAGAGTATAGTATAGTTTCATTGAATCTATAGATCAAGTTGAGGAGAATTAACATTTTAAAACTATCAAATCTTTCTACCTTTGAACATAGTATATCTCTCCATTTATTTAGATATATTTTAACTTCTCTCAGCAACATTATATAGTTTTCAGATTGAAAATCTTATACATATTTTGTGAGATTTCTGCCTATATAATTTATTTTTTATGTTATTTTAAGTGGTATCTTTTTATTTTAATTTCCAATCATAGAAATAAAATTGAGTTTTGTGTATGACTCATTTATCTTACAAACTTGCAGATTAACTTCTTAGTTCTCATAGGTTTTTTTTTTTTTTTTTGTAGATTCCCTTGAATTTTCACGTAGATGATTTTGTCTTTGAATAAAACACTTTTACTCCTTCCTTTTCAACTGAATGTCTTTTATTTTATCCTCTCTCACTATTGCAGTGGTCAGTGAAATAGAAAGAGAACAGGAGTGATGAGAGAACATCTTATTGTTGATCTTGATCTTTGAGGAAAGGCATTTTGCCTTTTACTATCGAGTATGATGTTAGTATTAATAAATTCCCTTTATCAAAATGATGAAGTTTCCTGCTGTTCCTAGTTTGCTGAGTGTTTTTATCAGGAATGAATGTTGAGTTTTATCCAATGGTCTTCTGCATCTACTTAAGATGATCATATGTTTTACTTCTTCATTTGTTAATATGTTGAATAACATTGATGGATCTTTGCATGCTAAACCAACATTGCATTTCTGTGATAAACCCCAGAACTGATCATGATCTATTATTCTTTTTATATACTGTTAAACATGATTTAATAGCATTTTACTTGAATATTTGTAATCAATACTCATGAAGGAGATTACACCCAAATGTTTGTTGATGTTGTTATTTTTATGTCTTTGTCTTATTTTGGTATCAATAATTCTGGTCTCATATACTGAGTTGGGAATATTCTCACCTTTTCAATTTTCTAGATCACTTCGTGTATAACTGATTTAATTTCTTCCTTAATTACTTGGTAGAATTCACAAGTAAAAACATATGGGCCTGGAGTTTTCTTTGCAGAAAGGTGTTAACTATAAATTCAATTTATTTAATAGATAACACGTCTATTCCTATTATCTATTTAATCTTTGAGTGAGCTTTGATAGTTTATCTCTTTCAAGGGATTTGTTTATTTTATCTAAGTTGCCAAATTTATTGACATAAATTTGTTTATAATATTTTTCACATTACCCTTTTAATATTTCTTAGAATATGTAGTGACGTCAATTGTCATTCCCAATATTGGTAATTTGTATTTCTCTCCTTTTCTCTTATTAGCCTGTCTAAAGTTTTACCAAGTTTATTGATCTTCTGAAAGAACCAGACTTTGATTTACTTGATTCTCTATCATCTTTCTTTTTAATTTTTCAGCGAATTCAACTCTGGTCTTTATTATTTCGTTTATTCAGCTCACTTTGGTTTTAATTTGCTCTTATTTAGTTAGTTATGCAGTAGAAGCTGAGGTCATTGATTTAAGACCATTTACCTTTTCTAACATAGGCTTTTAGTGCTACAAATTTCCCACTAAGTACTGCTTTAGCAATATCCCACAATTTTTAATATGATGTGTTTTCGTTTTTCATTCAGCTCAAAATATTTTCTACTTTCGTTTTTTTCCTTGGTCTCTGGGTTATTTAGAAATGTCTTATATCATTTTCAAATACCTAGGAATTTTCCAGAAAGCTTTCTGTTATTGATTTCTAATTTAAATTCATTGTGGTATGAGAACATACTTTATATGACTTGAATCATTTTTAAATTTATTGAGGCTTTTTTATGGACAAGAATGTTGTTTAAGTTGGAAAATATTTCATGTGCCCTTGAAAAAAGAATGTATATTCTATTGGTTGGAGTGTTCTGTAGATGTCAGTATGTCAGTTGGTTGCTATTGTTGTTCAAGTCTTGTATATCCTTGACGATTTTGTATCTCCTTGTTCTATCAATTATAGAGAGAAGGTTATTGAAATCTCCAGGTATAATTTGGTTTTATCTCTTTCTCCTTGTATTTGCATTCATTTTTGCCTCATGTATTTTTTTTTTTTTTAGTACTTTATTTTTGGCCACGCAGCTTGTGGGATCTTAGTTCCCCAACCAGGGATCGAACCCAGGCTCTCAACAGTGAAGCACAAACCCAGGCCCTCAGCAGTGGAAGCACAGAGTCCTAACCACGGGACTGCCACGGAATTCCAGCATCATGTATTTTGAAGATCTGTTATTAATACATACACATTTAGGCATGTATTTCCTTTGGATGTATTGACTCCTTTATTGGCTGAAATGATCTTCCTTATGCCAGGTAATATTCTTTTCTCTGAATTATACTTTGTCTGGTATTAATATAGCTGCTACAACTTTCTTTTGACTAATCTGAGCAAAGTACTTCTTTATTTTTCCTTTTCCTTTTTGTCTATTAGTGACTATATAATTAAAATATTTTATATGTGTACAGCATATAGTTGAGCCTTGTGTTTTTTAATCATTAAATTTTTTTTAATCATTTAGACCATTTGTATGTAATGTGATAATTCATTTAATTAGGTTTAATTTTATCATCTTACTCTTTGTTTTTAACTTTTCCAATTTTTTTGTTCCATTTTTTTCTTCTTTTTCTGCTTTCTTTTCTGTTAATAGATGTTTTTAATAATTCCACTTAGTATCCTTTGCTGACTTATCAGCTATAATTTTTGTTTTGTTATTTTAGTGGTTGTTTTAGAGATTATAGTATATGTCTTTAATATCACAGTCTACTTTCAACTGGTACTATGCTACTTCACATATAAGAATATTACAATACTATACTTTTATCTTGTCCCTCTAGGCCTTTACACTAGTGTTGCCATATATTTCCATATAGATATATTATAAATCCCCACTTCATTCCTATTACTTTTGTTTAAACAGTCAATTATTTTTCAAAGATATTTAAACAATAAAAAAAATCATGTATAGTTGCCCACATCTTTACTATATTTAATGTTTCTGTTCTTTGGTGTCCTTGATGTCCACATAACTCTGTGGTGTCATTTTCCTTGCCCTCAGGGACCTCCTTGAACATTTCTTATTGTGTAGGTCTGCTGCTGATGAACTTTTTCTCTTTTCTATTTAAGAAGAAGTCTTTATTTATGTTTATTTTTGAAAAAAAACTTTTCACTGGGTATAAAATCTAGGGTGACAGTGTTTTCCTGCAATACTTCAAAGATTTTTTTTCTTCACCATCTTCTCACTTGCACTGTTTCTGATAAGAAATGTACTGTCATCTATTTTTTTTGAGCACTTTCTTATTTATGGCTCTATAAGATATTACAAGCTTATTTTGTACATTTCCTCTCCTAGTCATAGAATCAAACATTTCTCTAAAGAGACTCTATTCCTTTTATTGGAGAACTGTATTAGAAACAAGATTGAAGTCCAGAGTTTTCACAGCCACTCCCTATTGTCTAAATTGCATAAACATAAAATGTAAAATAAGTTAATAATAGAGAATATAGAAGGATACCAGAAGAGACTCTTAGAGTAGGGACAGATTTCTTAATAAGAATAAAATAAGCAAAACCATACAGAAAAAAATAATGATTGGGGCTTCCCTGGTGGTACAGTGGTTGAGAAAAAAATAATGAATTTCTGTATTAAAAAGAAATGGAATCTTCCATGGAAGATAGCACAGTATAAGCAGAGAGGAGATGGTTTAGGATTAGCTTTTTGAAATGTCTTTTAATGACAGGGAATTAAAATCTAAAATATATTTTAAAAGAGTTCCTTAAAATTAATAAGAAATACAGGAAATACTGTATAAAAGTAAAAATGATAAGAAAGGGTAAAACACAGATTATGATATCCAGTTGGTCATCACGTATACAACCCAATGCATGAGTTCACCAGTAGACAGAGAACTGCAAAACATCAAGGAGAACACCACCTCTTCCAGCTAACATGGAGGGGAGGGCAGGTAGTTTATGGCTAAACAGTTCTGTCAACAAGAACCAACCAGGAAAAACAGAAAACATAGCAAAATAAGTTTATTTGAAGGCATTGAAGGCTCTCTGAGGCATCCAGGAATCAAGAACATAGGATCTAATAAGAGAGGAAACTTCAAAGAAGTGAACCAACATCCTGTAGCTTCTTTTAATCTTAGGGCCTTTGTGGACTCTGGACCCTGGGCAAAGGGCCGTGGTAGAAGGTCTGCCACTCAAGGGTAGAGAAAAAGAAATTGAGCTGGAACTTTCAATGAATTAGCAAGAAAAACTAAAGCAAACAATCTAATGGAAATAAAAACCTAGAGATGTGAAGACCTAAATCTTGATTAAAAATAAGGAGAATATCACTGAGTCCTACAATTAGATAATTGCCAACTTCGTAAACTGTACACTGAAAGAGACTAATATGCTAAGGAAAAAAAAAAAATCTCTGAAAAGTAGAGCCAAGTATTTGGCAGTCTTTGGCGCTGAGGAACAAAGGCCTAGAGTTCAGGACCCATTACGTGAAGAGGGCTCAGTGAACAACACAGGTTCTTAACTGTGTTTCCTATAGAGGTATGTCCTGAGAGAGGCAATGAATCAGAAGTAGGAGGCTTACCTAAAAAGCAACCCAGCTTCAAGTCAACTCAGTCTCTAAGAATTTATATGAATAGGCTCTCAATCGATCTGCTTAGCAGAAAAAAAGATAAACATCCTTTTGAGGAAGACAATATCAGCTAGATCACGTACAATTATTTTGTTACCAAAAAAAAAAAAAAAAGAGAAAACTCTTTATAACTGGATTCACAGAAAGAGAGGATAGAGAGACTGGATGAAAGCAATACTTGAAGAAATATGAAATACTGGGTGAACAATTGCTGAATATATCAGTCCACAGTTTCATGAAGTTTCGTGGTGCTTTGCAAACTCCAAGCAGAATAAATACATAGAAAATCACACCAATACACAAAGTAAAACTGTTGAAACCTACATAAAAATGAAAGAATCCTAAAACAGTAAAACTTGGAAAGGTACCTTTAAAGGCACAACAATAAATTAGCAACTGACATCTCAACAGAAATTACGGAAGATGGAAGTCAATAATAAAAATGTTTAATGTTCTGGAAAAAAATGACTGTCAATCTAGAATTCTGTATGTAGAAAACACGTTAAATTTAAGTGGAAATAAATACATTTTCAGAAATGTAAAGGCTAAATTATTCATTGCCAGCGTACCTGAATTAAAATAAATTCTGAGATAATTTCAGATGATACTAAAATAATCCCTGATGGAAACACAAAAATGAAGGCTGTAAGGAAAAGCAGAAGGAGGTTATCATGGTTTGTATATAGATTAATTCATGTTTTCCCCAGGGAAATCAGCTCTGCACTACAGATTTCAAGCCATAGAAAATTATTTTGGGTTCCTATGTCTAAGACAATCGTTGTCTATACACCTTATATTGTAACAAAAAGTGTCTATCAAAAGGTTTTTAAATAGAAAATTAGGTAACCTGAGATACATCCTTAGATACAGGAGAAGCTGTCATTCTCTTTATCCTCTTCAATGAAAATTCATTAAATATGTACCTTGAGACATCATGTAATAACAACTTGCTCAATATTAGGGAGTCAGAGAAGCCTTCCTGAAATGTGATATAATAATCTGACCTCTGAAAGTCAAACTTTGCAGGGGGATACATATACTGATGTTAAAAAGAGCAGGATGCATTCAGTAAAATACCAGTCATCTAGTATAATTTAAACTTAAAATAAGAAAATGTTCAGAAAAATGTCAAGATGTTGAACTTGAAGGGAAAAAAAGGAAGGTGAACAGATCATCAGTGGGTTTCTGGCTAGTTTTTGATGCAAAAGACAAGAAACGCATTTTAAAGAATGGGTTGGTAGTATATAAATAAAGGCAAGAAAACCATTAGGAGACTTGGCATAGGGTCTGCTTTTAACATACAGAATCTTTAGTTTTTATGGGAAGCAGGCCCAAGCCGTCCCATCCCCTTCCCACTTTACACCAAAGAATGAGAACACCTATCTGAATTCATCATCTTCACAGGCACTGAGTAGACAACAGTTTTCTAGAAAATTACCTATCCTTCCTTTGGTATTAAGTCTTTTAGAGATCTCTGTCTTCTTCCCAGGACTTAGGGAGGTAAAGACTCGGCCCAGTATCTGTTTCCTCTCATCAGGAGATAATATCTCTTTCTTCGAGCCAGCTTCTCCCCCATCTGACATCTCATTGTCAATCTTACTCTCTTTCTCATCGCTTTTCCTCCTACATTGCTGACCCAGATAATTTATGCTAGCTGCCACAACACATCACTCCTGAAATCTCAGTGGCTGCACACAACGAAGATTTATTTCTGGATCAAGGGGTCCGGTAGGACAGGAAGTATGCTTCATGGCAGGAGAACAAAAGAATGGAGGAAGCACCCTGGTTGTAACTGCCTCTGGCTAGTAGCGACACACACCACTCCCACTCACGGGACATCCACCCACCGGAACTAGCAACCAGTTACCAGGCCTCAAGTTAATGTTGAGGGAGGCTGAGAAATATGAATGCATCCATGGAATACTGCTTTTCTCGCCTGAAGAGACTTGCATGGCTGCTCTGTAGTGTCTCTCTCATAAACATATCTGCTTAGAGTTTTTTGGAACTTTCAGTTGTTTCAGTATTTACATATGCATCATCTCATTTAAATTCTCTGAGATACAGGCTTTGTTGAGTGTGAATAATCTGCCTAAATTCACAACAGCACTAAAGAAGTGGTCCAAGATTTTAACTGACAGCCCTGATCTCCAAACTCTGTTAGTGGTTCTCAAACTTCAGCCTCTTCAGCCTGCATCAGAGTCACCTGGATGACTTGTTGAAGCACAGATTCCTGAGCTCCACTCCAAGTGTCTCTGATTCAGGGGGTCTGTGGTACCCAAGAATCTGCCTTTCTAACAAGTTCACAGTGATGCTGATGTTTCTGGTCTTTTTTTTAATGTACACTAAAATCTTCTCTCCTCTTTTTTCTTTGTTATTAAGAAATATCTTAGTAACCACTTACTAAACTAATTTCATAATCCATTAATGAACATATATTTATGTATATTAGGATATTTTGATATTCCTCCTATAACGTGCTCGATTGAACCATAAAATAACTGGAGTTTGGCTGAAACTTGAAAGGATAGGCTATAGGCTAATAGAGTCTATCTTAGATCCCTCTGTTAATAAAAAGGGGAAAAAATCAGAAATTTGCATATGAGGTGGTAAATAAATAAATATTTGCTGATTTCAGTGCTTGTTGGTATTTTGAAAACTGACCTTAAAGAAGGACCAGTAATAATGATAGCTAATACTTGTGGATGCTAGGATAGCAATCATAATCTTGTCCTTCCTAGATTCTACTGGAAGAAGCAGATATAGTCACCATTCTGATTTTGCAAGTAGGGGAATTGAGCCTGCAAATGTGAAGTCACTTGCTAACATCCCCAGGCTGATGTTAGGTGAAGGCAACTGGGTGTCAGATCCCAGGAGCTTAAGTATCACATGGTGTGATGGCAAAACTGAAATAAAAAATCTGTGTAGAAAGTTTAACCTTAGGCCACTATTACCCGATACCAAAAAACAGACAAAGACACCACAAGAAAACAAACACAGACCAATATCTCTTAAGAACAGAGATGCAAACATACTCAGGAGAATACCAACAAACCAAATCCAGCAACATATAAAGAGGGTTATACACCCCTTTTCTTGAGACCAGACTTTTGATGCAGGGCTGTATTACATCACAACAGCCTCCACAAGTGAAAAAAGTGTTACCTATAATGAAGTATTGAGAGGAATAAATCTTTCCAAATCAGGAATCATTCAAGGATGGGACATACTGTCAGCAATGCTTGCAGACTCTTCATAGCTCTCTTTCCTGGTGAGTTTTCCCTTCCGCAGGCCAACACGCAGAGCAGAGGCCAGGCAGTGGGTTCCGAGGAAGTGAGGCCCATGGGCTGGCCTCCTCTTCTTCCAAGGAAGACACTGCCAGCCTTTGTCTCCTAAGCCCCTCATCTGCCCCAGCCCACGATCAGCCCTGGTGTGCATGTTCTCTGTTTAAAGGGGAAGCAGAGCAGGAACAGTTTTTCATTTCTTTCTGCCCATGCCTCCGGCAGGCGTAACCACGGCCCCTCTGTTCTCTTCTCAGTTTCAGCCCACCCTTGATCTTTCTTTTTCTTCTAGACTTCACACCTCCCAGAAGAACAGAATGATTATCAGCTACTACTCCTCAGCTCTCAACTTCTCAGACTGTCTGAAATGCCCTCTCCCTCCACACTGCAAACCTCAGTTTCTAAAGCAAAAAGTCCCTAGGGGCAACAAAATCACCAATTTATACATATGTATGAGTACCTCTTCTTAATGATACGCCTGGCATATAAGTAATAAATAAATAAAATTAATAATAATAATGATGATAATAATGTATAAACAACTGAATTTTTCAGTATCCAAACTAGCCTATTCTAACATGTACAATGAGAAAAATTGAGATTTTTGTGGCTATACCTCACTTATTGCCTCCAAAGTCACCAAGAAATCCCAGGAGTTCCAAGAAGGGATATTGTCTAACCAATCTGATAATGTCTGTACTGTTTCCTGAGATTCGTTTCCTCAGCATCCTGTTTTACCACTCTTCTCCTAAGGAAAATCCCAGAAAGCTGAGGCAGAGATGCCTTGTGAGAGGTGAGCTGACCTTGACTCAGTCCCAGGGCGACAATGTGAGACTGAATAAATACCAAGCCTCCCTAAGGGTACACAGGTGCTAGCGTTCAGGTAGTTTGGGGAGCTGAGATAGAGTAACCACAGTCCCAAAAGCAGTCCACAGGTTCCACACCACAGTACAAGGTGACGGTTGTGTTCATTAGCTGTGTCTGTGGCAGCACTGACAGACCAGTCCCCGCCCACTCATTCACCCTTTGGGGAGCCAGTAAGGATTAATCACAGGATGTCAGCCAACACGTACTTGGAAATGAACAATGCTGCATAGATGGAAGTATCAAAAAGCTTCAAAAAGTCTCTTAAAAAAACTCAACTGGTTGCATATCCCACACCGGGAATGGAGTGAGACAACAACCGTGCATCAAACAGAGGTGAGGGCGTATTCACCTGGGACTGGGTTGGTTTCTACAAACATACCAATCTTCCCCAAATCTTCCAATCTTCCTAGAGGCTGACTGGCCAGAGTCCCTGCTGGATTCATAGGCGGACCCTGTGAAGCTGCTGCTTGAGCAAAGAGACAAATACATTCAGAGAACAGGATATTTATAGCAGGAGGTAAAGCCAAGTTATCTGGGTGGTAGGGGGTTGTAGGGGGTGAGTAGGAAAGAGAGGAGAGATTTCTGAAATAAAATTCAATACCTCATTTCAAATTTGGCATTCTTCTCTTTCTTCATTTAGGCAATAAGCACTGAGTGATCAGCACTTACTTTGTGGCCTCAGTCCTATACTCTGGCCTCCACAGTACTTATATAATTAGTATCACAATTTTTCCAGTGCACATCTTTTAATTTTATTTTTAATTTCATCTTAATCCATCTTCTTCCCACAAGTACTAATAATAGCTCATTTGCATAATTATTCATAGATTACAAACACTTCAGTGTATACAGTCTTAGGTGTGTTTTGCAACTATCTTGGTGGTCATTCAGTTCAGGTTGTTCTCGTCTGTGTATTAAAGATACACACACACACACACACACACACACACACACACACAGATGTGTATCTATATAATCTCACTCTGTGTGTTTCCAGTTCTGTACTAGGCATTGTAAGTAACAAAGAAACTTTGAAGAGATTTTAATCTGTCCTGAAGAGTTCACAGTCTAGGAGGATGAAGGGATATATGAACAGACAACCCTTTTCAGTTTGATAAGTGGTAGGAGCTTGTGGTGGAGGTAACAGTTGACACTTTCTAAGGGAAATGGGAAAGTCTCAGACCACAATCCTTCTAACATAGAATGTTCCACTTAGAAATATTCTGAAGAGCCAGAATGAAAGAGGTTGTGATATTTGAGCTGAGTCTGCAAGGAAGAATCAGGCACCATCCCACCCCTTCTCCAGCTAGTACTGAAAATTCCCTACTGCCTTAGGAAAGAAAGCCTGTATATCTATGCAGATTCTGATCTGAGGTACTTTCTCTGCTTCTTGGCTATGATGGCTTTTAGCCCCCAGAATATTTTGATCCTTAAAATATTAGAACTTCTTTTTATTGGTAGCATTTCCAAAAGGTGAGAAAACCAAAGCACAACATGTGTTTAAAGTATATGGAGACCGCTGTAAAAGAACCTTTTGGAGACTGCTATTATAAAAACCTTTTGAAAACACAAATAAAATATTTAGGACATGTGGAAATATAACTCAGACTATCTAAAACAGGGACCAGCAAACTACTGCCCACAGGCCAAATTTGACCTGTAGCTTTCTTTCGTAAATGAAGTTTTATTGGAACACAGCCATGCTCATGGCTGACATACTGTCCATGGATGCTTTCCCGTTACATTTGCAGAGTTGAGTAGTAGCGACAGAGACCGTATGGCCTGCAGAACCAACACTATTTACTCTCTGGACCTTGTCAGAGAAAGTCTGCCAATTCCTGGTCTAAAGCATGGAAAAAAGATGAGGATATAAAACTCATTATGCTTTAGAGCAGGACTACTCAAAATGTGGTCTGTGCAAAGATGTCAGTTCGTGATTCAATAAACACAGAAAGCGAGAGTAAATGTTTAGAAACTTCTATAGCAGTGTGACAAACTAATTTCAATGTCTCTTGAGTCTAGTAATTATTAAAATATTGGGCTTACATTTTACACTTTATTTTACTAGTTATCATTTTAAGTAGTGCCCTGCAATTTGTTATTATTTTATCAGTGCATAAAGGAATGGACATTTAAAGAGTTCTCTCATGTTAAACAGTTTGAGTAGTCCTGCCCTAGAGCACAGGTGGCCAGACGTATCCAACCAAGGGGCCAGAATTCACCACCACAAAGGCTCATGGTGTGGTGTCTTTGCTTGAAAAATATGTGATCTGGAATATTTCAATCCTTCTGTCTTTTGGTAGCTTGAAAAGCATTTATCTCTGCATTTAGTCATCAACCCTTCATCATAACATCAGTGAACCTCACCGTGACAATGGGTGCACTCTTCTTCAGCCAAGCTGCAAGAAGAAGCAAAGAAAAACACATGGACTCTATCCTGACATTCATCTTGGATTTGCAGCCAAAGAGTTCTGTGGTCTACAGTGTGTGTGCGCGTGTGTGTGCGTGACTTGACCTTAAAAGAGAAAAATAGGGTCTACACATTTTAGAAATAATTTTAGAATTTCCAGTCACTGGCATCTATCAATGTACATTTAAATTATGTTAGAATTCGATTTTACACCAGTACACAGCAGTAGATATTAAACTGGAAAAAAAATGATACTCTTTTCTCCTAGTTTAAAAAGAAAAAAAAAAATCCTTATAAGATGTAAGGTATGAAATGTTGATTCTGTGAGCCTGAAAATTACTTATCAGACACTGAAAATTCCTTCAAGACCTCAGTAGCCATAAACTTTTGTTTCCTGTTGCTACTGATGATTTAAATGTTTTTGTACGTAGCACTGAATGAATTCATAACATCCGGTTGGACAGTAACCCCCGAAGTGACAGCCGACTGCAAGAGAGATTTGTCTTCCAGGACTCTGGATCCCTTTGTAATATGCACACCTCACAGCCTAATCTGCCAGACTCTGTAATATGTGGTTGCCTGGATTCATTTCTGCACACCAAAGCCTTCTGTGGGGAGAAGGCCCTTGCTGGGTACTGCTGGTAAACAAATTAGAGAAACTCCATTATGTTGTATGAAAGGCCTAATGTTTTTCTCTTGCTGATTGTAATTAAGTTCATCTAAAGGTCAGCTGCAAAGGGCCCTCTGCTATCACAGCAGCCGTATATGGAGGAGCTTTGTCATATTTAATTCTTCAGCTTTTCTGTGGAAGGTTCATAAGAACTGGAACCCATCCAGCCCCAGATCTAGACTGCTTTGTGTCTGTGAACATTTACAGAGCATTATGTTCTTCAATTCCTATCACCCGCGGCAGAGCAGGAGAACGAAGGGGAGGAGGTGAGCTTTAGCTGCAAACACAGCTGCTTTTGAGGGAGCAATTCTCAATGAATCCTCCATTACGAACGGCTAGTTCTCCCTACTCCCATGTGATAAAGTCGCCTGTAAGTTTAATATAATTTATATTCTTCAAATTGTTTATAAGTGCCAAGTGTAAGTTAGCATTTGGCAAGTGCTTTTAACTCGGATGCTTCTACAACGCCACCCATTCAAAAGCCCCCATGACGCCACAAATCGCATGAAGAGCACCGTCAGGTTTGACTCAGGGCCCTCTGCATTTCTTGGTCGAAGGTTCTTCAAGCCGAGATGAACAGCTCATGCTTGGGTCTTCACAAACTGTCCCCCTAAAAGCTGATATCTATCCCCTATCCTCATATACTGTTAAGAGACCTAACCAACTACAGAGATGATTCTAGGACCTGGCTTGAATATGGAGATATATGGGTGGCCTCATATAAATCTTCTAATCCTGTTTGTTTTTATGTAAAATATTTAATCCTGGCTCACTGTTTCCACACTGCAATGTGAAGAAGTGCTGTTACTCAGTCTGTAATTAGGTGACAATATAATCATCCTAAGTGGAACACTTCTGAGCATGAAAGGTAGTGCTGGGATAATGGGTAGAAATCAGGCTGTTCCAGGCAAACTAAAATCTATCGTCACACTATGGTCCTCTTTCTAATGCCAACTGTTTGAGGAAACGAAGGTACTTAGATATGCCCCCACAGGCCTCCTAAGTCCAGAGTTACTTCATTTTCTTTACTATCTCATCTTCCTTCTTAAACTCACTCTTTTTTTTTTTTTTTGAATTTTATTTTTTTATAGAGCAGGTTCTTATTAGTTATCAATTTAATACATATTAGCGTATACATGTCAATCCCAATCTCCCACTTCATCCCACCACCCCCCCCCCCACCGCCACTTTCTCCCCTTAGTGTCCATACGTTTGTTCTCTACATCTGTCTCAATTTCTGCCCTGCAAACCAGTTCATCTGTACCATTTTTCTAGGTTCCACATATATGCGTTAATATATGATATTTGTTTTTCTCTTTCTGACTTACTTAACTCTGTATGACAGTCTCTAGATCCATCCACGTCTCTACAAATGGCCCAATTTTGTTCCTTTTTATGGCTGAGTAATATTCCATTGTATGTATGTGCCACATCTTCTTTATCCATTCATCTTTTGATGGGCATTTAGGGCATTTAGGTTGCTTCCATGACCTGGCTATTGTAAATAGTGCTGCAATGAACATTGGGGTGCATGTGTCTTTTTGGATTGTGGTTTTTCTCTGGGCATATGCCCAGTAGTGGGATTGCTGGGTCATATGGTAATTCTATTAAAAGCATAGAATCAGACTCTCAATATTAATTCTAACACAGAAAAAGTCAATTATCTAGAAAGTAATATGCAGAGTAACTCCTGGAAATTAGTATAAAGCTGTGAATAATGACCTTATTCAAGAAAGGCTAAGAACATTTTAAAATAAGGGTAGAGATATATTTTTTCCCTGAGAATTAAGGTCATTCATACAATGCCAAAGGCCTAGGTAGATTCATGAAGTGGTAGATGCATCAGTACATTGAACTGGTTGTTCTGTACTCTGGTAGCACAACAGTTTCCTATTGCATAAGACTCTTATGTTAAGAAGGAAGTTGAATTTTGGGGTGACTTCCTGGATTAAACAGTGCATCAGTTCTAACCCAAGCTTTAGCCCTTCACGTTTATAAAGAGCACTTTTTTCAAACATGAGTTCCAAGACACTGAAATCTATAAAAAGTCTAACCCAAAAAAGGAATATTCCATTTGTCCAAATGGCCTCAGTTATTGTTTTTAATGCTAACATCTTACACAACAACCATGGTACATTTGTCAAAGCTATGAAATAAACTTTAGTGCATTACTACAAACTACAGACTTTATTTGGATTCTCAACTATAATCTTTAATTTCTTTTTATGTACTTTGTCTCTCCATTAAGCATTTGCTCTTAGAACCACCTTGATCCCCCCAAAAGTTATTTAAGCATTTCTCAAACACAGGGAGAAGCAGGCAGCAGTAACAAAATGGTTAATTTCCATATCAAGAGAATTGCTTTTTCCCACTGAAGATGGCTGGCATTGAGTAGGTATGTGAGTATGGGGTGGGGATGGTATTTGTTTTCTTCCCTTCAACCAATTTCACAACTGAGTGAGCCTCAAGCTTATCTCTTGCCTCAGCAACTCAGAGAGACGCCCAGCACAGAGCTGTACCCAGCACTTGCTGGTAATCTGAGTACTGCATGTAACAGTTCCCTGTGTTCCCAGGGAACTATCCACACGGAGTCAGGAGGCAGTGAAGCAGTGCATCTATTTCCAGATACAGCCATGCTTGTCTTTGGTCAATTTGTGCTCGCCCCCCACCCCCCCAATACTGCCCATTTCAGCTTCTAAATCACTGTCTTGAGGCTTCCTTTACAGAAAGAGTGAAGCAGGCTTTCAAGTGGCTAATGCAAGGAGCTGGAAACCAGAATTTGTGGCTGGAATCCTACGTTAGCTGTGCTATCTCATACAGTGGCGCCTGGCTCTTCGGAAGGCAGTGGCAACTGAAAGAACACAGAAGTCAAAGCTCCCTGCAAAGCCTGACTTTTGATCCAGGCTTGAACATGTCTTCACTGTGTGACCTTGGGAAATGGCTTAAATTCTCTCTGCCTCAGCTTCACCTGTTATATAGCAATGGCAATGCTGGCTTGTGGAGCTGTGAGGAGTAGTCAGATGGCCCATGCTCATGTCTGGAGGCAGTAGAGGCTCCACATGTATAACTTTTCCTCCTTAACCAGAAGAGAAGAAAGAGAAGAGAAGAAAGAGAAAGAGAAGAAAGATGCTGAGTTGACATTCAAAATGGCAATGGACATTATTGACTCTTCTTTGACACCATCTCTTATTGAGGAATTCTGACATGCTAGACTTTCATGGCTGTTGGTTGCAATTCCTAAACTTATCCTTCAGCCAAAAGTTTCCAGTTCTAAGACCAACATATAGAAAATTATCACTATCCAATAACTGAAGGTTTTCAATTTGGCTCCCAAGCCCCAAGTGTGACTATCTTTATGCCTAAACACAGAGAATTCCAGGGCTTTTGATCTTCAGCTGAACTCTAGTTTTAACCTGGCTGTCATGACCTTGCATAACCTGCGCCAACCTTACATAGACAAACTTGACCTCCACTGCTTTTCAGCGTGCATCCTGTGTCTCTTACCTGCTTGGTTTCTCTTCTGAACCTCCTTAATATAATAATTTTCTTGTCTTTGGAAAGTTCTGTCCTGCTGCCTCTCCAGATCAATTCTCTAATCCTTTCTGAGGTCCTCGCTCTTTCATACCTCTCTTTGAATGCTCACTAGAGTTTAGTACTAAGTGCTACTTTGCGCTCCAACTATTTCTTGGGTCTCTACTTTGGTTCCCTAAAGGAAATGTAAACATCACATATGCAAAGACTCAACCCCAAACATCCTTTACTACCCCACAGTCACACTTGGCACCCAGGGTATCTTTAATCAACACTTTGAAATTAATTGCTCTGGAGGCATTTCTTACACGAAATAAAATTTTGATAACTCTCTACGTGCAAAATCATTTCAGTGGATCACTGTGTCTTGTGATATTGGGTAGTTAGAGAAGGGCGCTGTTATCACTTCTGGAGGGAATCAAATTTTAAAAGTAACTTTAGCATCTCCAGTGGGAAAAGATAAAGAATATGAAAAATAGTTTGGAATTTCCTGGCTACCCAAAAAAAAAAAAAAAAAAAAAAAAAAAAATCAATCAGTAGCTGAGCTGTTCATTTCAAAATGTTGAAATTTAGGTCTCTGTTAGGCACGGAAGCAAAAACTAGAATATATGGGTATTTATAACTTTGAATAACTTGGTTCTAGAAAATTCTAACTAAATATATATAAATCTCACAGAATAATGCCTTTAAATTTCATGTCAATCAAAGTAATATCTATTTTGCCAAAATAAAATGAAGAAGCCTCTTATAATGGAATAGGCCTTATAATATTTATCAATTTTTCAGTGCTATTTTTTTAAGAAAAAATGTCATATTACTAGAAATACCCTATAACAAACACTCATGTTTCCAACCCTCTGAATTGGTGACTGTTTACACTTCATCATGTTAAAAAAAGTATTGTCATGTCTTTAATTTCATAAACATCTAAGGGATAGTTTCCTTTTTGCACTCACAGCCAGTTCCATTCCGTATGCTCTTTCTTAGAGTTAACAGGTATCACAGATTTAAAATGAGCATTCTAGCCTTTATTATACACATAATATGGCATATTTTGTGTATGTGCTTAAACACTTCCAGTAAGTCGTGTAGTGCCCTACTCATTTATCCATCTGAGCTTGCTTTTACCTCTCAGTATCATAATTTCTCTATGTGTGTGTGAGTTTCAGTCTGTTCTACACCATGCAGAGACCACATTGTGTTTATCTGTTCATACTGAATGTGTATTTAAGTTATTTCCAGATTTGTTTATGAGTTTTTGCTACTCTAAACCATGCAGTAAGAGATGCACTTATCCAAAAATGGAAATTACTGAGACATGGAACACGTGCATTTTTAATGTTATTAGAGAGTACAAAATTACTTTCCAAAATGGTTGCAACAATTTACAGTCCCCAAAACAATAAGTGAAAGTACCAATTTCCATTCCTAACACTTGCAATTGACAAAAATTTTATTGATTGAAAACTTGACGACTGAAAAACCATCACTGTTGTTTTAATTTACAATCCTTGTTATTAGAGATGTTGAATGTCTTTCCATATGTGCCGTTGCTATTTAGATTTCCTTTTCTGTGAATTGCCTGTTCATAGTTTTAAATTTTTACACAGAGTGGGATATCTTTTTTAATTTTTATCACTTTATATATTATAAATTCTGTAATAATTCTAATCTGCGATGCATATTAATTAGGATATAGGTTAAGGTGTTACAGCAAGTTGGCACTAAAATCTTGTGGCTCAAACTAGATATTTGATTATCTCCAATATAAAAGTCTAGATTGGTATGACAAGGCTGGTACCATATCTTTGTATTATAAGAGATCCAAGCTATTTCTTTCTTGCTTATCTGTAGTCCTTAAAACCTCCATCTGACAGCTCATGATGACCCATCCAGTTCCTACCATCATAAAAGCACGTAGCTGGTAAGAAGGTAGAAATTGTAAGGGGAGGACCTATCTCTTCTTCTTAAGGACATGACTTTGTCACCCACAGCACTTGCTTTCATTTTGCATTGGACAAAATTTAGTTATGTGGCTTTGGTTATCTGCAGGAGAGTTTGCAAAATATAGTTCTCAGCTGCATGCCAGTGCGCACAGCTGAAATCCTAATGCCATGGAAAGGAAGAGATATTGGCTTTGGTGTAACAAACCATGGCGTTGTCACAATTCACCTATCTGGAGATCAGAATTTTCAAATGAACCCTTATTCCCAAAGTGAGACGAGCTCACTTCTTCCCTAAGAAAAACAATACAAAGCCCTACCTAATAACTACATCTATTTACTAGGGTTCCAATTCCAGGGTTCCTAAGTAATATGTGAACTTCTCCACTAAACTTAGATAAGATGATATTTCTTATCACTGCTTTAGTTTTGGATTTTAACTCTTGAATCCCCAAATGAATTAGAGACAGTTCTCAGGCAGAGAAAGTATCCCTTTGTAGAGTTTATTCATTTCCATCTCTGCCTGCAAACTAAGTATAAGTTGAGTTTATCTTTCTCATAAAAGTTTCCTAAAATTGCCAAGAATAAGACAGTTAACATCCATATTTTGAGTTTTTCTGAAAAGTTTTAATAATGTTGAAGGTTCAATGGGTCACTGACGTTTTCTAAATCGTTACAGGCATGAGTTTTGCATGTTCTTGCCAGCATAGCAAAGGTTACTGTGATGGTCTCTGAGGTGGCAACCTGGCTGGACTACAGCTCCCAGTTACTCAGTCACATACCAATATCGGTACTGCCAGGGAGGTATTTTGTAGATATGATTAAAGTTCATTATTAGCTCACTTTAAAATAAATCTGAGTTGGCCTGATTCAGTCAGTTGAAAAAACTTAAAAGTAGAGCTGAGGTTTCCCTGAAGAAGAAATTCCTCCTGTGGACACTAATTTTAGCCCATGCCTAAGAGTTCCAGCCTGTCCTTCTTGATGGCCTGCCCTATGGATTTCAGACTTGCCTAGCAAGCCCTCATAGTCATGTAAGCCATGAAGACAGTTACACAGGTGACGGTGATGATGACGATGAAGATAGATAGATGATATAGATAATTGATAGATGGATGACAGATAGATAGGTGATAGATAAATTATAGATGATAGATTGGTTGATAAGTGGATGATAGATATTGATAACTAGAGAGATCCTACTGTATCTGTTTCTCTGGTCAAAGGATGAACTCTGACTAGTAAATACAGTTACCACTCTTTAGTTTGGAGTTTGTGCCCTGCTTATCTGTTGCCTCAACATTAAGCCAATGTCATTTATTACAGTTTTGTTGTGACAGGATCCCACTTCTGTTAACCAAATTCTGTATTAGTTAAGTAAAAGTTAAGTATCTACAACAGAGAACACCTAAAATTCAAAGGCGCCAATGAGCCAGAAGATCACTTGTCTCACACACAGAAGTTTGAGTAAATCATCCAAGGCTGGCACGGCTGTTCAGTGCTGACATCCTTTAAAATGACAAGTTTTAAAGAGTACTCTTGGGCTTCCCTGGTGGTGCAGTGGTTAAGAATCCACCTGCCAATGCAGGGGACAAGGGTTCTAGCCCTGTTCTGGGAAGATCCCACATGCAGCTGAGCAACTAAGCCCATGCGCCACAACTACTGAAGCCTGCGTGCCTAGAGCCCGTGCTCTGCAACAAGAGAAGCCACCACAATGAGAGGCCCGTGCACCGCAATGAAGAGTAGCCCCTGCTCACCACAACTAGAGAAAGCCCGCTCACAGCAATGAAGACCTAACGCAGCCAAAATAAATTAATAATTAATAAAAAGTACTTCTTTATTCTTCTACCACATCAGAGTTAAAAATTCTAACATATGTTTCATATCTATGACACATTTTCTAAATGTGATCAGTGTTTTATCTTCCTCCAAGAATAAGGCTTTAGAATCTTAACTTCTCTCATTCTAACTATCCTCTTCCCCATCGTCCATGCATTATTATTAAAATTTCCATTCTGGCTCACTTGAAAGTAAAATAATTCATGATGTTATCATCATAATGTATGATTAATTTGCAATGAGATTTCCAATAAATTTATCAATTTACTTTATAAATATTTTGTATTTTATTTATTAAATTTGAAGTTATTTTTTCCATTTCGGTCTCTATTTAGTGCATCTTAATTTTTCTAAGCTTGATAATGTCTTTTTACAGTCCTCAACCTCGACTACTAATTTAAATGTGTATAGACAGTTATTCCTTCAACCCTTTGGAGCTATTGCATCCTTATCTTCTAATAGATATTATTGGTGATGAGAAATTTGTTGTTATTCTGATCATCCTTTATAGAAATGACAATGTGACTAGAGTCAGCACCCTAGAGGGATGGTACCCTTTTAGTCACAGCATACTGGAAAGGTGCAAGATTTAATCCCTATTTACACATAGGAAACTGGGTTCTTGTTTCCTTCCAAGTATGAGATACGTTTGGCATCTGTCGCTCAGTTGGCATTGAAAGTTGGACCAGATCATTTATATGTAGTCCAGACTTTCCATAGGTCCTTTGACTCTGGGTTTTTCTCTTTGTGTTACTCATAAATTGTGCTCATGACTTTGAGTACAGACATTTATCTATATATCTATTTAAAACTGTAAAACATACTTTGTACATCATGTCTATGTATCTTGAACGGAGGGTTAGATTTTGCATTGCTTACAGTTTCATTTTGTAATTTCACCTTTTTTTTAAAGGCAAAATTCCTGGGCCATTATTATTTTAATGTGGATTATTTCCTAGTTATAAATGTAATGTGTGTTAGCTATAAAAATTAAAACATTACCAAATTACATTTTCTTAACATTTTTCCTAGAAAGTGAGGCACTTTTAATGACTTTAAAATGTAGAGCTGAGATGCCAGCAGAGATCTTTCAACCAAAGAATGCAAAGACATTTAAAAAGCAGTTGTATATTAACAATTTTCTCCAATTCTTTTAATCAATCTGAGCACATTTTGAGTTTGTTCTGATGGTCACTGATGTCTTATATTCCATTATTCAGGCCAATTTTGTAACAATATTGACTGACAAATTACACATTTTGATATGTTATTAATATTTACAAAGCACCCATCCCAGGTTTATCAGTGATGTCACCTTGAGTGGAAGAATGATGCTTAAACATTATTTAAATTTATGGCAACAAGCAAAGACAATTTATTTTTTTTATTTTAGAAATCAATTCAAAGAGTTCATTTGAAATGGCTATCGCATAGAATATTTGTAAGACTAGATTGCTGTCAACTTTTCTATAAAGAAAGGGAGTTTAAGAAAGCTAATAATTACAACCACAGATAAAGCAGGAGCCCTATGAAAATGTACTACTTAGTCTCATCTTGCTCTTCTGGAAATAAAATTGTATTCCCAAGATTCTTAGAAGACAGAGAGGGGCACATTGCTTTGTAAGTTGCCCCAAACCTGGGAACACAGTGAGGGGGGTGGGCCCTGTTGGCAGAAAGACAAGGAGGAGCCAGCACTTCCCACTGGGCTGCGGCAGGTGTGGTCCAGCTGCTGCTCTGTTCTTCACAATGAACCTATCCTGACAGGAAAAGAAAAACAGAGCATGGGCCCTTTTTTTTCTTTCTTCTGAAAAGAGCAACATATATAAGCAGCCTGTTCCAGCTGAATATCATGACATTTTAGTGGAGAAATGCATATGTGATTTATAATATTTAGTGAGGGCAGAAACAAGCCAGGGCTCTTTTCGGGGGGGAAGCTGAGAAGCTAAGTTTCAGACAAGAATTGAGGTCACAGTCTGACTTAAGTCAGGGTTAAAGAAGGCAGCCCACTGTTCTAAATTCTCCAATCAACCTCCCTGGAGGTTCAAGCAACCAGGAATAACTATTCTCTCTTTTCAGTCACTTTGGTGTCACTTTGTAAGAGTTCAGCTTCCACAAGCCAACACTCAGGACTCCATGCACTCACATGGAGTTAACATTGAGCTAACTCAGTGTTTGAACATCACATCCTCATCCCACCTCCCCTCCCTCAGACACCCTTCCTAGTTAGCAGAAGTGCTTAGAAGACTCTTTACATCATAGCACGAGGTTGGCATCATAAGTAACATAGGAACATGACTTTGAAATCCGTCTTTATTTCCACTAACTAGTGGTCCCATGTTTTCTTTTAAAATTTTCTATTAATTTTTATTTTTATATATTTATTTTTTAACATCTTTATTGGAGTATAATTGCTTTACAATGGTATGTTAGTTTCTGCTTTATAACAAAGTGAATCAGCTATACATATACACACATCCCCATAGCTCTTGCCTCTTGCATCTCCCTCCCTCCCACCCTCCCTATCCCACCCCTCTAGATGATCACAAAGCACCAAGCTGATCTCACTGTGCTATGCGGCTGCTTCCCACTAGCTATCAGTTTTATATTTGGTAGTGTATATATGTCCATGCCACTCTCTCACTTTGTCCCAGCTTACCCTTCCCCCTTCCGTGTCCTCAAGTCCATTCTCTAGTAGGTCTGCATCTTTATTCCCGTCCTGCCACTAGGTTCTTCATGACCAGTTTTTTTTTTTTTTTTAGATTCCATATATATCTGTGAGCATAGGGTATTTGTTTTTCTCTTTCTGACTTACTTCACTCTGTATGACAGACTCTAGGTCCATCCACCTCACTACAAATAACTCAATTTCGTTTCTTTTTATGGCTGAGTAATATTCCATGGTATATATGTGCCACATCTTCTTTATTCATTCATCTGTCGGTGGACACCTAGGTTGCTTCCATGTCCTGGCTGTTGTAAATAGAGCTGCAATGAACATTGTGGTACATGACTCTTTTTGAATTATGGTTTTCTCAGGGTATATGCCCAGTAATGGGATTGCTGGGTTGTATGGTAGTTCTGTTTTTAGTTTTTTAAGGAACCTCCATACTGTTCTCCATAGTGGCTGTATCAATTTACATTCCCACCAAGAGTGCAAGAGGGTTCCCTTTTCTCCACACCCTCTCCAGCATTTACTATTTGAAGATTTTTTGATGATGGCCATTCTGACTGGTGTGAGATGATATCTCGTAGTTTTGACTTGCATTTCTCTAATGATTAATGATGTTGAGCATTCTTTCATGTGTTTGTTGGCAAACTGTATATCTTCTTTGGAGAAATATCTATTTCCTAAGAGGCTACCATTACCCTGATACCAAAGCCAGATAAAGATGCCACAAAGAAAGAAAACTACAGGCCAATATCACTGATGAACATAGATACAAAAATCCTCAACAAAATACTAGTAAACAGAATCCAACAACACATTAAAAGGATCATACACCATGATCAAGTGGGGTTTATCCCAGGAACGCAAGGATTCTTCAATATATGCAAATCAATCAATGCGATACACCATATTAACAAACTGAAGAATAAAAACCATATGATCATCTCAATAGGTGCAGAAAAAGCTTTCGACAAAATTCAACACCCATTTATGATAAAAACCCTCCAGAAAGTAGGCATAGAGGGAACTTACCTCAACATGAAAAAGGCCATATATGACAAACCCACAGCCAACATCGTCCTCAATTGCGAAAAACTGAAACCATTTCCACTAAGATCAGGAACAAGACAAGGTTGCCCACTCTCACCACTATTATTCAACATAGTTTTGGAAGTTTTACCCACAGCAATCAGAGAAGAAAAAGAAATAAAAGGAATCCAAATCGGAAAAGAAGAAGTAAAACTGTCACTGTTTGCAGGTGACATGATACTATACATAGAGAATCCTAAAGATGCTACCAAAAAACTACTAGAGCTAATCAGTGAATTTCGTAAAGTAGCAGGATACAAAATTAATGCACAGAAATCTCCTACATTCCTATACACTAATGATGAAAAATCTGAAAGTTAAATCAAGAAAACACTCCCATTTACCATTTCAACAAAAAGAATAAAATACCTAGGAATAAACCTACCTAAGGAGACAAAAGACCTGCATGCAGAAAACTATAAGATGCTGATGAAAGAAATTAAAGATGATACAAATAGATGGAGAATATACCATGTTACTGTATTGGAAGAATCAACATTGTGAAAATGACTATACTACCCAAAGCAATCTATAGATTCAATGCAATCCCTATCAAACTACCAAGGCATTTGTCACAGAACTAGAACAAAAAATTTCACAATGGAAACACAAAAGACCCCGAATAGCCAAAGTAATCTTGAGAAAGAAAAGCGGAGCCGGACGAATCAGGCTCCCGGACTTCAGACTACACGACAAAGCTACAGTAATCAAGACAGTACGGTACTGGAACAAAAACAGAACTATAGATCAATGGAACACGATAGAAAGCCCAGAGGTAAACCCACACACATTTGGTCACCTCATCTTTGATAAAGGAGGCAAGAATATACAATGGAGAAAAGAAAGCCTCTTCAATAAGTGGTGCTGGGAAAACTGCACAGCTACATGTAAAAGAATGAAATTAGAACCCTCCCTAACACCATACACAAAAAGAAACTCAAAATGGATTACAGACATAAATGTAAGGCCAGACACTATAAAACTCTTAGAGGAAAACATAGGCAGAACACTCTCTGACATAAATCACAGCAAGATCCTTTTTGACCCACCTCCTAGAGAAATGGAAATAAAAACAAAAATAAACAAATGGGACCTAATGAAACTTCAAAGCTTTTGCACAGCAAAGGAAACCATAAACAAGACCAAAAGACAAGCCTCAGAATGGGAGAAAATATTTGCAAATGAAGCAGCTGACAAAGGATTAATCTCCAAAATTTACAAGCAGCTCAATATCAAAAAAACAAACAACCCAATCCAAAAATGGGCAGAAGACCTAAATAGCCATTAATTTTTAAACTATAACTTTTGTTATATACTGCCCGGCATTTGTATATGCTTACATTTGGACCCAGCCAGGTGGGGTTGAGGTTTGCAGTGGTTTCAGTCCTGTTATAAGAAATCTACTTTTACTCTGATAATTAATGTCCATTTAGATAAATTAACAACTATATTTTTTATATCTGGAATTTCTAATTAGTTATTTGCCACGTTGTTTTTCTTATTTTAAAGATTTTATCTCTTTAAACATTGTCATCATAATTGTTTGGAAGATTATTAAAGATAATTAAAGATAATTTAAGCATTTATAATTCTTGCTGTATTAGTCAGCTCGAGTGGCCATAATAAGATACTGCAAACTGGGTGACTTAAACAACAGAACTAATTTTCACACAGTTCTGGAGGCTAGAAATCTAAGATAAGGGTGCCAGCAGGGTTGGTTTCTGGTGAGACCTCTCTTCCTGGCCTGCAGACAGCCTTCTTCTTTCCATATATTCACATGGCCTTTCTTCTGTGTGCATAAGGAGTAAGGGAGAGAAAGAGATCTCTGTTGTCTCTCCTCTTCTTATGAGGACACCTGTCCTATTGGATTAGGGCCACATTCTTATGACCTTATTTTGTTTTTGTTTTTGTTTTTGTGGTACGCGGGCCTCTCACCGTTGTGGCCTCTCCCATTGCAGAGCACAGGCTCCGGACGCGCAGGCTCAGCGGCCATGGCTCACGGGCCCAGCCGCTCCGCGGCATGTGGGATCCTCCCGGACCGGGGCACGAACCCGTGTCCCCTGCATCAGCAGGTGGACTCTCAACCACTGCGCCACCAGGGAAGCCCAAAAATGCAGTATTTTTGAAGCACAATAAAGTGAAGCACAATAAAACCAGGTATACCTGCATATCGTCTTAACGAATATTTTAACGAAGGAACTTGAGCAGGTGCCATTTAGCAGGTCTAGTCGAACTTTTGAATCTCTCATTCAATGTGAAGACCACCTACCAAGAAACAACCATATCACATTGAACCCTCCAAGTCTCCCATTTATATACATAAGGCAGGCATCTGAGTGTTTGCAACATACTAGGTACACAAAAATAGCAATTTTAAGTATTATTGTTTTCATGCTGAGGGATCCTCTACTTTTTCCGGAAATATATACTGATATACATTGTAAAATATTAAGAACATAGAGCATGTAAAATTTTAATGTGCACACAAAACTCTTCTACAACCTTCTTACTAAGTGTTCCCACATTAAAATAAAATAAATCTTCACCCAAAGAGAAAGCACTTAAAATGTGCAGCCTTTTCAGATTTTAGTCCCCCAAAGAATTCATTTTTCTTAATAGTGTCAGATATAATAAAACCATCTGTTTCAAGGAAAAACTAATTAAAGCACTTAACATGATGTTTTACTTTCAGTATTTAAAAATCAGCTATTTCTTATGATCAGTAAATTGGGATTCCATTAGATTTTATCATACTAAACATAGATTTACACAACTGATACTAATGACTGGACTCTTAGACACTTAACTAAGTCATCAACCAGGATATCTGCCAAGAACATATGTTCTTAAAAATTATGCAGAGGGTCTTCCCCAGTGGCGCAGTGGTTGAGAGTCCACCTGCCAATGCAGGGGACACGGGTTCGTGCCCCGGTCCGGGAAGATCCCACATGCCGTGGAGCCGCTGGGCCCGTGAGCCATGGCCGCTGAGCCTGCGCGTCCGGAGCCTGTTGCTCCGCAACAGGAGAGGCCGCAACAGTGAGAGGCCCGTGTATCACAAAAAAAAAAAAAAAAATTATGCAGAGAATGCAAAATGATCATGAAATTGGAAGCACACAAAGTAACAGTTCCTACCAAAGATGTTTTCCATGTGTTTCATTTCTTTCAAAGCCACAGCCATGCTTATACAGATACAGCTTGTTTTTATCCATTCATTTCAATATATTCGTTCATGTCAATATGCATTGGGTGCATCCTATACACTAGGCACTATCGTTGGACGAATGATCTTAAAAAGTAAGTAAAAAGAAAAAAATAGTCCCAGTCCCAGTCCTCAAAGAACCGACAAAGTAGTTGGAAACAGTATAAAATAAAATAAGTATAGTTCAATGTGCTCAGGCAGTATAACTGAAGGGACATGTAGTGGGCACTGGGAAATTGCATTTACTTGCAGAAGGTGATCTGCAAAGGTTTCAGAGAGGGTGTTAAAATGAACCAGTTGAGATAAGGGGAAAAATTCAGTAGAGAAGAGAAAGGCCATATGGAGGCACGTTCCTGGTCTCTGCTGGTGGGAGGGTATTTTAGATCTGTGCTCCTCAATGTGTTTTCCTTTAAGAACCAAAATCAGAATTCCCTCAAGCACTTGTGTAGATTTTGGAGTTTCACCTGGAGCTATTGGATCAGAATCCGTAAGAATGTGGCCAAAACACATGCTTATCCTGTTCCGATGTAGGATGTGTATGCAGTATCAAATGCACAGAAGTAATGTATCACTTAGAGCTAACAGTAGTCTCTCATGAAGGTATTACCACCTCCTCCTTATAAACTGCCAGTTATAATGTCTTCTGTTCTAAATAAAAATTTTTTCTAGTTGTTTACATTAAATTATTTTCATTTTTGAATAATAAAAATACAACAAAACAAATTCCTTAAAAAAACATCATTTATGATGACAGACATTTCTTATGCTTTCTTGAATGAAATCAGCTTCCTAAAATCTAGGTCACTTTCAGAACTGTGTAAATTTTTCCATTCACTGCCACAGGGTGAAAAGGGACTTTAAGTATTAGTACTGGTTGGGGCAGTCTGGTTTCTAATGAGCAGAAATACCTACATGCCATTCACTGAATAGCGTGCATAGTTATTTAAATTAATCCACACCAATATCTCTATTATGATAATAGTAATAATAATAAATCCCTACCATTATTTGCATATCACGTTTAAGATAAAATCTAGAATAACTTTGAAAGTAGAAACACCTGGCTATAATTTGCAATTCCCCCCCCACACACATACAGTAAATTTCAGCTGTTATCTATTACTCAATAAGTTAAATCTGATCGCATCTCCCTGATCTTAATAACAAATATCCCCTGACCCCCTTCTTAAGTTTAGAAGTCTTCTAATCTTCCTTCATTTCAGTGATAAGGGTGGACAGAGAAAATATTGTCCCCTTAAAAAGTAAAAACAAAATAACATAAAATACCATATGTGGGCCAGATGCAGCCTTTAAATGGCTGCTAACTTTTCAACAAGAATTTGCCTTCTTAGCACCCCTAACAATCACCTTGTTCTTTTACTTCTTGAGATACATCTAAGTTTCAGTTAAAAACGGCTTCATCGTGACTGTTATTTTTTCTTCCTATCTAATAAAAATAAATGTACACTCAAAGGGAGTGTATCAAAATTTGGGAATAATTTTGTTCAGTCTTCTTACCCTGACCTCCAACATAATCTTTAAAGTTAATAAGAAGAGTGAAAGGCACTCCTAAATTTTACTGATTACTTGGAAGTTTAAAATCTGCTTGAAGATGTGTCATCAGAAATTTCTTGAGATATGCCATTTTCCTCAGTCTGAAAGTTACAATAACATTTATTAAAACAGAACTGTGTTTAACTTTGCTAATACTGTATTTTTATCATTCTGCCAATTCCTAAAAAACAAACAGTAGTAAAGACTAGCATATTTGCAATATAAATAAAAGTACATTTAGGGCAAGAAAGGTGTCTATCAAATATATGCTCAGTTCTTTATAGAATTTCAGGTAGCTTCTTCCCAAAGGACACAATCTAAAACCAAATACAGATCTTTTTAGATTTACAATGGGGTTACATCCCAACAAGCTCATTACAGCTGAAAATACCATAAGTTAAAAATGCATTTATTACCCCAAACATACCAAACATCACAGCTTAACCTAGCCTACCTTAAACCTGCTCAGAACACTTACATTAGCCTACACTTGTGTAAAATCATCTAACACAAAACATATTTTATAATAAAGTGTTGAACATCTCATGTAATTTATTCAATATTTTACTGCAAGTGAAAAACAGAATGGTTGTCTGGGTACCAAATGGTTGTAAGTGTATCAGTTGTTTACCCTTGTGATCACGTGGCAGACTGGGAGCTGTGGCTCACTGCCCAGCCTCACCAGAGACTATTGTACTACATTTCATTAGCCCTGAAAAGACCAAAATTCAAAATCGGTTTCTACTGAATGCATATTGCTTTTGCACCACTGTAAAGTAAAAAAATCATAAGTGGGTCTTCCCTTGTGGCGCGGTGGTTGAGAGTCTGCCTACCGATGCAGGGGACATGGGTTTGTGCCCCGGTCCGGGAAGATCCCACATGCCGCAGAGCGGCTGGGCCCGTGAGCCATGGCTGCTGAGCCTGTGTGTCCGGAACCTGTGCTCTGCAATGGGAGAGGCCACAACAGTAGGAGGCCTGCGTACCGCAAAAATAAATAAATAAATAAATTTAAAAAATCATAAGTGGAACCACTGTAAGCTGGGGGCCATCTGTAAACAGCACAAATGATAGCTATTGTCATGTAAGCTGAAAGTAGTGACAATAACATTTCATTATTAAACAAAAAAATGAAGGTTGGACAAATAATATTTCTTTGGTTAATTCCAAAGATGACTATTATGTGCCAAAAAAACTTTGTCATATATCTATGATGTGAATATGAAAAGGTATAGTCCTTAAGCAGCTCAATATCTAGTGGTGGGTTTAAAGAACCAGACTAGGAGACTTCCTTGGCCATCCAGCGGTTAAGACTCCATGCTTCCCCTGCAGGGGGCATGGGTTCGCTCTCTGGTCAGGGAACTAAGATTCCGCATGTCATGTGGTGTGGCCAAAATAATAATAATAATAATAATAATGATAAGATTAAGAATTAGTCTAAATAACTTTGGTCATGAACTTGGAACTTCATGAACTTGGTCATGAACTTGGAATATCAACTTTGGAAACTTTTTTCTTCAGCTATTGTATGTGCCTAAATTGCCCTACCCATGAGTATTTTACTTGTTTTACATCAATACAACACATCACTAACAACGTCCTTAGTTTATTTCTTTGTAATGAGTTCCCATGATTTCTGTGTGGCATGTCTCCAAATTTGTGTTTACTCATAAAGATGTGACTAGCACCATGGCTTGTTCTTGGCCCATTCAGCCCTTTATTAAGGTGAGAAACACTGTGATGAAAAAATGTTAAGCCAAGTTTCGTGATTCATGAAACATTTTTCACTACTTTCCAACATTATTTAAATTAGCTTATAACCATATACATTTCCACACTTACTCCAGATGTAGACACAAAATAACCTCAAGAGTTCATAAACACTTTCATTTTCTCTTATCAGATCATCATGCTTTATAATTTTGAAGTTTACGTTCTTGTTTGAGGAACTGGAGTAAATTAAAGAGAAAAAAACTATGTACAAATGCAAAAAGCTTAAATAAGTGCCAGATGTTGAGAAAATTGCATTCAGATTAATCAAACTCTGAAATATATTAGCAAAATTTTCTGAGGGAAAAATCTGAAGGAATAAGGAAAGTTTAGAAAGATAGGCCTTAGTCTCTGTAGTTATTAGTTACTCTCTTGACTGAAAAGTACCAATCCATTGCCCCTGGCTTGTAAATACTGGGATCACATTAATACCAGCTTGTTTCCAGAGAGCCAAACAAGATTTGTCAGGTTCATAATAGGTGTAAAATTACTGTCAAATAAACTTTTTGTTTTTTGTTTACTTTTCTTGCTTATTTACTTCTTGAGCAATGTGATTTTCTCATTTAAACATTTTTGTTAGTATTTTAATTATGTAGGTTAGTTCATCCAAACTTTCACCTTATTGGCAAACTAGTACAACCACCTAAAAAACAGAGGGGAACACTGTAGAGCATCCCTCAGGTTATGATTTGTACACTGAATAAATAGGCCAGTGAAAAGAAGTCACAGCTTTGAAAAAAAATTAATGCCAGACTGGTAACTACCATATACACATCGTTTTTTTTCAGTCCCAGTAAACACTGCCATTAATTCATTCAACAAAAATTTACTGTGTATCTACAATGTACTACACAAACGTATCAATAATTCCAGACTTTTGGCAAGTGCTATCATTAACATGAGAAAGGAAGGTGATAGAAAAATCACATGTTGGGGTGAACTACTTGAGATAAGGTAGTTGTGGGTTTAGATGAAACTAAAGGATGAGAAGGAGCCAGTCATGTAGGAATCTGGAGGTATGGGGTAATGGCACCACAATCTAGGCAAAACACCTAGAAAATGCAAAGTCTCTGAAGTCAGAAAGGACACGGCCAGGAGAGAGAGACTGTCATGAGATAAGGATGGAGAGAGACTAGGGAAGGGTCAGGCAGGGCCAAGCAGGCCAAGAAAAGGAGTTTGGGTTTTCTCCTTAAATGAGGAGAAAGTCACTAATAGTTTTAAAACTGGGAAATGACATAATTTTACTTATGTTGGAAAAAAATATCAGTCTGGTTGTTATGAAGAAAATGGATCATAGTGGAGTAAATGGGAAAGACCAATTAGGGAGCTATAGGAACCATCTTGATGAAATAGGATTGTTTCTGAAAATATGATTATACAAGTAATTATCAAGAGCAAGGGTGGGTTCAAGGCATATTTTGTAAAAACACTAATGAGTTGTCAGTAAATTTGATTTTGTGGGTGAGATAAAGAGAAGAATCAAGAATGTATTTCCGATTTCTGATCTGACCAAGTTACTGAGTAATAATCAAATCATTCTTGAGTAATAATGGTGCCCTTAAAAGAGATGAGGAAGAATAAGGGTGAAAATGTTTTCTGGAAAAATTTTCAAAGTAAGAAGTTTCCTCATGTTAAATTTGAAATGGTCTTGAAGCATCCAAATGTAGATATACAGTAGACAAGTTTGAAATATGTCCCTTTAGTCTAATGGAGAAATCTCAGCTAGAATTTTGCAGTTACTATCTTGCAGATACTGATCAAAACTATGGTAATGAATGGACCACATTAGGGGTAAAGGTGGAGATAAGTAAGGGGTCCATATTGTTCTGTGGGGAAGTTCCTGATTTAGGCAAATAGTAGAAAAAGAGAAGTAAATCAAGAAGATAATGAAAGTAGATGAAAGCCAGGAAGAGTGTATGGTGTCCAACAGGCCAAGAGAGGAACATCCTTCAGAAAAGAGAATATGAAGTGGTTGGGTAAAACAAAACATGTCTGTTGACAAGAACACTTTCACTGGAGTGATAAGGATGAAACTGCCCTGGAGACAAGATTGGCAAGGGAAGAAGTGGAAACACTGTGTATAGGAAACTGTTTTATTTGTTTAAGAGTGTTGCTCTAAAGGGGAGCAGAGAAATGGGAGGGACATGAGGAGAAAAGGGACTTTTTTTTTTAATTAATGAGAGATACTAAAGAATGTTTCTTTGTTTATAGAAATAAAAAACAATAGAGCAGAGAGTGCTGAGACAGAAAAGAAGGAATAAATGAAGGAACAAAGTCCCTGACAAGGCAAGGAAGATTGAGATCCAGGGTCCAAGGGGAGAGACTGGCCCACCAGAGGGGTCTTTTGGTAGATGATGTCTTTTTCATAGGTCTCAAAGTAATTCTTTTCCAAATTAGGCCTGGAAAGTCAGTCATCCAATATATTTGAAGGTTACCAATTCATCTTGAGGAAAATGTCCTTCAGTGTGGAAATGTGAAATGCATTCTTTTTTTTTTTTTTTTCCTCCCAGTATCCTGAAGGGAGAAGTTTGTTCTTGCTCACAAAGACCTACATTAGAGACTTGCCTATATTCAAGGCAAGTAAGAAACATACTTGGAAAAATAATAAAGACTCCTGAGGGATTGTGCAGAGAAAAATCTCCAGATTCTGAAATGAGACAAATGAAAGTTAGTTGGGTTTTTATTTAACAACTGCATAGTAATTCCGACTTGGGGACATGAAGTAGAGTGTAAACAAAATCCTAGACAATAGCATGACATCACTGTCCATTACAGGAATATAATTTGCAATTGAAAGAAAACCTAACCTGAATGGGCTCTAACAAAAAATGAAACCTATTAGAATCTGGATATTCCAGCAATAACATTTAGGCATGCCCTTGGCTCAGGGTTCAAACAAAGTGATCATGGCCTGCTTCTTCTCTTTCTATAGAAATCTGTTTTGCTTTCTTAGTGTTGTCTCAATTATCAAGCATGCTCTTCTCTCTTGAATAAGATAATCGCACAAAACTCTTTTTAATGCTCATCAGAAACACTTTAAAGAAAAAAAAAAAAGGATGAGCAACAAACAGGGAGAAGGCATTTGAAACATGTAACAAACTAATAATTTGTAAATTGTATTACTACAAAATTCCCAAAGGGGGAAAAAAATGGCAAAATCATGACTGGGCAGTAGCAACTAGAATAAGAAACATAAATGGTTCAAAAACATTGAAGTGGCTCAATACCATTAAAAAATAAGAAAATCCAAAATGAAATAACAATAAAGCATTATTCCATAGGTACTAGAATGACTAAAATTAAAATGTGATGCCAAGGATGTAGAGCAATGGAACAATGCAACTTTCATACTTGCTGGTGTGAATGTAAACTCACAGTTACTTCGGAAAAGAGTTTGACATCACTTAGTAAAAGCTGAAGATGCACATATCTACACCTGGCATTTTTATACTTAGGTGTATATCCTAGAGAGATTGGCCACGAGGAGTCATGTACAAAGTGTTCAAAACAGTAATAATGATGAAAAATTTGATCAACAGTAGAGAAGACAGAAAGATGATAGATAGATGACACATAAATTGTGGTATATATTCTGCTTATTCAGTACAGCATTATAAAGCAGTGAAAATAAATGAACTATAGCAAGTAGTCACAACATGGATCTCAAGAATGAAATGTTGAGCAAAAGTAGCTGGTCAAAAGGAATATATAACATATGATTCTATGTATCTAAAGTTCAAAATGGGCAAAAATTTCACCAAATATTTTTTAAGGTTATATACATATATGTTAGAACTCAACGTAAGTATAAAGAATAGTACAGCATTTAAGGAAGTGGTTATTCCTGTGAAGGGGTGGGTAAAGAGGATGAGTTAATGTGGGAGGACTTCTATTCCATTGGAAAACTATTTATTTATTAAACTTAGTATTGGATACATGCATACTATGCATATTATATACTTTTCAGTATGTATGATATATTTCACAATAAAGAGTTAACCAAATGAAGTTAACCAAATATACCTAAGGTGCTAATTATATTTGTAACACCAGTCATGTGCTGGTGAAGCTGGTGTGCTTATGCACACCTTTTGCAAAGTTCTTGGCAATGCATACCCAGAACTATGAAAATCCTCTTTTTTTCTGACCTCATAACAATATCTCTCATTTTATTATAAAGAAAAAAAATACAGAAATTAAGTTTTTGCTCTCTTTGCAAATGCATTTTCCACTATTCTTACTTAGATGTTTTAAACTATCACACCAAACAAACTGCTCCTTTCAGTTTTATGCTCTGTGTCTTTCTATAGCTTTGAACCTCGGTAAAAATCTTGATTTCTTCAGAATGGGTTGCTACCCACCTTGTCTTCCTGCTAAATTTCTCTGTACCTTTCAGGACACAATGCAAATGCTGTTTCTTCATGTCAACTGTATTTGATCCATATATCATAGTTAAATTTCCCTCCATTGTGTATCCATATTTGTATGTTTATCTATTATGGCATGGTTCACGTGATTTCCTATGAGATTTTTAGCTCTATGAAGCCAAGTAGTGGTTTATTCACATCTGAATCTTTCCCCAACAGGAAATTCTATAAATAATTGTTTAATGAATATTTGTTAATTGAAAGAGAGAAGAGATGACCTGTTTACAACAGCACTGTTTATCATAAGAATACTCACAACCCAAGTGTCTACTGGATGGGGGAATGATCTCTTAATTATAGTGTATCCATTTGATGAAGTATTATACACTCATTAAAATGCTGTTGTAAAGTCAGTATTAAGATATTGAAAAAACTTAACGATATAATGGTAACTAAAGTAACTCATGAGAAAGCAGGAAATTTTATTGAATATCTATATTACAACTATGCAAAAATATACATACACGAACAGGAACTAGAAGACAAAATAAAATAGCCTACATATGAAATATTTTCATATATTTATATTCACATAAATATGAAAATGATTGTGGATTCTTTGTTGAAATTTTTTCTTCACAATACAGTTTTTTTAGAAATTGTATTTAAAGTTTAATATTTTCATACACAATTGACTGAGGTTTTTTTGGTTTTTTTTTTTTTGCGGTTCGCGGGCCTCTCACTGCTGTGGCCTCTCCTGTCGCCGAGCACAAGCTCCGGACGCGCAGGCTCAGGGGCCATGGCTCACGAGCCCAGCCGCTCCGCGGCATGTGGGATCCTCCCGGACCGGGGCACAAACCCGCGTCCCCTGCATCGGAAGGCGGACTCTCAACCACTGTGCCACCAGGGAAGCCCCTGACTGAGATTTTGATTCTCATATGATGGTCTTATTCAGGGCAATCTCTATTCCCTTTCTTAGCATACAGTTCAATATACACACTGGAGGCCAAAAAAGCGGTTTCATTGCTTCACTATGAAGCAATTTCTAACTCCAACCAATTAAATGATAATGAACTTTTTAAAAATAAGCATTCAAAAATGAATTTTCAAGAATAATCCTAGGTCACCAACTAGTAAAGTAAGGAAAAAAGTAAAAAAAAAAAAAAAAAAACTGTTGAAATGCATAATTACAAACTGTAAGGATTTCATAAAATTTTAAGATGTTCTATGAATCACTCAGTGTAAGCATCTGTGATTGCACTAATTACTGTCCCTTCCTGAAGTCACAGGCAGCATATAATATAGGACTGCTTCCCATGTGGGAGCATAAATGTACAAAATCAGCACTATTTATCATCTTTGCCTAGGTTACACATCTAAATCGGCTCTGGAACATTACAAATGGATTCCTGGGTCCCATCCCAAATGAGTCTGGGGAGGTGCTCCAGGCTTCCCTAGTTTTAAGAACTCCTCAGCAGATTTAAATGTATAGCCCAGGTTGAAAAATACTTGCTTAGAAAATGAAAATCATTTTTAAGGTTAGCATAAAGCTTAGTGAAATAAAGAACTCACATTGAAAAAAAGGTATTATTACATATAGTATCTTTGGCATAACAATGGGTAATCAAAAGCTCTGGAGATCAGGTCATTGAAGTACCTGGTATGGTACTTGAATTGAACATGTCTGAAACCAATCTCTCTCTTGTCTTTCTCCTCCACTACTGAGCCAGCAATTTTTAGCACACTTTTAGCTAAAGTGCACTTTTAGCACACTTTTTTTTAAGCTTTATTGAGATATAACTGAAAAATAAAATTGTAAAATATCTAAAGTGTGTAACACAATGATATGATAAACATATACATCGTGAAAGGATTCTCCCCTGGCACACTTCTGATACTAATTCAGACTCCCTAACTCCAATCCCCATAGTTGAATCCATCCTGAATATCATTACCAGATGTACCTGCCTTGGGCATAACTCTGCTCACTAATCTTCGGTAGGTTCCCACTGATTACTGAACAGAGTTCCAGATCTCAAACTGCCACTTAAGACCCTTGACTATCTGACCTTAGATGATCTGTCCCAACTTACACTTATTTTCCTTCACAGACTGTACACTGCAGCCAAGCCATCTAATGTTCTGTGTACCTGTCCCTATCCTTTTCCACGTGTGCGTTTTTAAAAAGTTCTTCACAGAGTACATCTAACTCACATAGGTTCAAATCCTAATGATTCTCCAATTCCAGCCCTAATTTTGTCTATTTTCCAGGCTTTCCCTGATGTCTGTTCCATTTAAAAGTCTCTACATAATCAATCTAACTAATATAATAATTTGTACTTTTAGACCCTGTAACCCTTTACCTTACAGAGTCATTGTCATCTTATTACCTGTAGGATGTATAAATGTTTTAAAGATAGTATTTCTGTCTGATCGATTGTCTTATTTCCTTCAGTGTCTTGCAACTATTTATTCCCCAGAAACTTTCATTAAATTAATATATGCATTAGAAAGACTTTTGATGCTTCCAGGAAACTCAAAGCATGGAAACAGATAAAATTCTCTATGCCCCTGACCCCCCCAACAATGACCACAAAGTTTCCACTGTGTCTTTTGTCTGGCTCTATACATTTTTTTTTGCGGTATGCGGTCCTCTCACTGCTGTGGCCTCTCCCGCCACGGAGCACAGGCTCCAGATGCGCAGGCTCAGCGGCCATGGCTCACGGGCCCAGCCGCTCCACGGCATGTGGGATCTTCCCAGACCAGCGCACGAACCCGTGTCCCCTGCATCGGCAGGTGGACTCTCAACCACTGCGCCACCAGGGAAGCCCTAGCTCTATACATTTTTGAAGTATTCAAGCCTGCATTAAGTTCTATACCCCTGCATCAGCAGGCGGACTCTCAACCTGCGCCACCAGGGAAGCCCTAGCTCTATACATTTTTGAAGTATTCAAGCCTGCATTAAGTTCTATACAAACTTCCATCAGATTCCAGATAAATAAAAATAAATAAGACCTGTCACCTAGGAAAGATATAAAAGAAATATCAGGGTGCATATTTTAGGGGTTGAGATAAGCAAATAAATACATATTTCATAAAGTTTATAATTTCCATTATATTTAATGTAAGATATGCATACATTTCCACAGGAGTACAGGACAGGTGACTTTGATTTAACTGTGATTTTTAGTAATGCTTAGCTGTACTCTACTGGGTCCTGAATAAGTGGTGTTGGGATTTCTTCTCCCAATCTATTTAGTCTCACCCTGAGCTGACCTACCCACCCTGGGCTGTCACTTATGCTTCTTCCCGGATTCCATTTCCCCCCACTTCTGCCTCTGCACTCACTTACCAAACACTATCTAGGCCACCGGAGAGAGTCAATTCAGTTCCACATTTGCTGGTCAGTCCATAAATCACTAACTTTGATTTGAAGAGGAAGGTGGGTGTACATTAATTTATTCTGTGTTCTCTAGAAGAGAGAGCACTTGTTACCCCCTGCAATTCTGACCATGGAGTGATTTTCCATCATTAAACGTATCTTCCCCATGCTTGAGGAATACTCAAAAGAGGAGACCACATCCCATTCTTCTTTTGACACCAAAACACTTCAAAAACATCTATTTCTCTTTACTATTTTTTCTTCTAATTCTCTGAAGGTCTCAAAATACCTGAGAAGCCCTGCTCCAAGTTTGCTCCTCTAGGAAAGAACCAATTTTAAACCACTTAATTACCAATCAATCTTAAGTAAGTCAAGCAAAAGCAGCATCTGACCCAATTTGTTTAGAAACCCATTCATTCAACCTTGTGGCTTCTCTGCCATGCAGGAGGCCTGTCAGACTGGAATCAAGAAAAAGGCTGATCGAATTTTAATGGTGAACTAATGTTGCTTCTGCAGTTGCCTGCATTAGAGGGGTGACGGGGAGTCCAGGAAGGAAGTGAAAAATGGTCTTTCTCTCACTTTTTTTTTCTTTTTCAAGGAGTTCAAACGTTCAATCTGTCCTTTCTATGAACCTACTATTTATGGCAACCTCTTTTAACCTATATATAATGCATGAAGAAATCTAGGCAGAATAATATTGCATGTAGGCACTCATATGACTGATTGCGTTGAACCCTGAAAGCTTTTGGATGTCAGGATCTGGATATTGCGAGGTCCCCAGCTAACTCCACCTGCTAAGGCAAATCTTATCTACCCTCAGAAAAATTACATATAAATTTATAGTATGGGACTTCAAGTGTGGATCCTGTCTCGATCTAGAGAACTTATATGTCTTCCTCATTTCTCTACATCATTTTTCATAATATTATGCCTTCAACAGGGTTTCATTAATGCTTTCAATTGAATGACAGACTCTATAAATTTGTGCAGTGATTTAAAGAACATCTATGACACCTGAACAGGAGGGAATGCGGTAAATGAATACTGATTTTCTCACCTCCTCTTTCCCAGTTATTACAATAGCTAGTTCTTTTTCTTAACCCCCTTATCACATACTCTACTCAGACCAAGAAAAGTAAGATGAGTGAGAACAGTAGATAGTACTTCTACAGTAGGAATTTCCAGCGCTGCTCAGTACACAGGGTGCACAAACCTTCATACCTCATGCCTTAGTCATATAAATGACTGAGATCAATGAAAGTGACTCACGGGAATCTGTTTAGTTTTGACTAATTTCACTATTATATTTCCAATGTGTCCAACAGTGGATTTGGAATAGCCCAACTTTCATACCCTTATTTCATCACTTCTGGGTGTTGTTACTTTCTTTAAAGGAAGATCCATTGCCTAAGTTTGGGTTCATCCTAAAACAGAGCTAAGACAGGTACTTGCGTACAGGTAGTTTATTTGAGAATAGGAGTGACAGAGCAAGGAGAGCAGGAGAGGGAAGGAGAAAAATCCAAGAAAGTTATTACTTAAGACCACTGGGTCTCAGTCCCACAGAGAAAGGTCTGAATAACCCTGTAGAATGTAGGTGAAAAAAAAATAGTCTCTTAAAATACTTGTATGCTCAGCCATTTATCCACCAAATCCTATTCCACATTGGTTAAGGTTGTCCTCCAAGACCACTGACTTCCTGCCACTCCTGGGTTGCCCAGCACACATGACTTCAGGCTAACTAAGTGCCTAAGCCTTTGGGAATACATTCCTGAGGTTAAAAAAACACACACACATCAATATCATATGGGCTTAAGGTGGCACACTGACATAAACCTGAAATCAAAGGTGTATTAAGGAGATGTGGTTAAGTATCACAAAAATTATGTGCTATATCAATGTACCTACCAGGATTTCTCAAGCTCAGCATACTGACATTTGGGGCTGGATAATTATTTGTTGTTGGAAGCTGCCTTGTACATTGTAGGATGTTAAGTATTATCCCTGACTTGTATCCATGAGATGCCAGTAAAACTCCCCTAATTGTGACAACCAAAAATGTCTTCAGACATTGCCAAATGTCCTCTGGGTGGCAAAATCGCCCCTTATTGAGACCAGTGGCCTGAGGCAATTTACAAAAAGTGATATGAGATATTGCTCTGGTTGTCTAACACGCCAGAGAAACACACCGATTATAGATAACCCCCAGGAACCTTCCACCCTCACAGAAAATAATAGGAACAATTCATTTATTCATTCATTCTTTCATTCAAAAACATCTGTTTAGCATGGGCTATATTCTAAGCACAGTTTTTAACGCCCTAAGGAAGGATGTAATTTTGAATAAGAAGTAGATTTGCCCTGCCTTTGGGGAGCCCACAGACTGGTGGGCAAAAAGACACTGGAAGATATAATAAAGTACATCAAGTATATAGTATTGATCACAATTTTGTTATCAGTTTTAGCAGGGAAAGTTGAGACCCGAAGAAAGAAGTGACCACTCAAGGAAATCAGGACCAGGTGTGTATTACACAACAGCTAAAGCTAAGTGTCTACAATTCAGCACAAGCAAACCACTTAGCAATAATAATATCTTATATAGTGCTATACCAAGTGTGTTATAACTGTTTTATGTATGCTTATCGCTTTAATTCTTACAATAATATCATGAGTATTATTATAGCTATTTCAAAAATGGAGAAACTGTGGGTAGGGAAGTCTAGTACATTTTCCAACCCCTGGTGAATGCTGGAACTGGAATTATTACTCACAGAGTCTAAATTTACAGTTGTACCTAAAATTACTGTGGTAAACTGCCTAAGATAACTGCAGTCACCCTTCATTATTTCCTCCTCATCCAAAATTTTGCCCTAAATGTCTGCATTCCAGCTAAAATCTAGATACACTAATTTTTTTCCTACAATTCACTTTCTTTAAGGATCAATCCAATTTAGTTTACAGAATTTTAGTCTCAGATGACAGGAACTGTAAAAAAGGAACAAAATGAGACACATCCTTAATTATGCAATGCTTTTATATTTCTTTAGTAAATAGTGCAATGGTCTGAATACAATTATATCATTTATAAGTCAAACCAGGACACATTCAAGAGTAAAACTGGACACTACTGATGATTATGCTGGGACAGTGGGTATAACTGTTACCTATCTTGGGTTAGTTAACCCTAGGATCATCCTATGAATCATAGACTATGCGTCACATATCTCAGGGAGGAGGAGAAATAGGGAGGAAGAATAATATACAGTTTGTAAAGCCCAAAAAAGCTTTGGTGACTCTGTGTTTTCTATATAGGTATAAGTAATTAAAATGTTATTTTCCCTAATTGAGCCCTAAATACTTCTGCAGTCTCATCTCCTGCCACTGCTTATTTCACATTCCCCATTCCAAGTCTTTAAATCACTGAGAGCTCCTCAGAACTTACCTCTTCGAAATTTCCTAACTTTGTTTATACTATTCTGTCTCTGTAATGGTCTTCCCCTCCTTTTCTGCTGGTTAACTAATCACTTGGTCCACCACTCCCTTTGTAACTACTCTCCTGGCTAACATCTCACTCCTATTCATCCTTGAAGAATGAGATCAACTCATGGAAGATTTTTTGAGTCTTCTCCCATCCTCTTTCCCAACCAGGCTTAATCTGTTCCTTGACTTCACTCCCAATTCTGCTAAACCCTGCTCCTGAGGAACAAGGCTTATATTTACCAAATCTTTGTAGACTACATACTTAGTATAAAGCATGCAACATGATAAATGCTCAGTGAATATTAAATGACAAATGGACACATTAACAAATATGTTTTTGCCACCTTTGCAGCAAGTATACATCAAGATCTCAAATTCTTGATATCAATGCATAATTCTACAACTCTTCATGCCCATTTTGCAATAAGAGACTTTTAAAAAAGAAATGTGGCAAACTAGTGCTTTGGAGCACTTGACAGAGCAAAAAGAGTTCATAACACTGTGGGCAGATCTCAAGAAAGTGGACTGTGTCCTAGGTACATGTAGCATACTACTACATAATCAATCCAGGTGGTCATCTCCATAATGTTTGCCCCACGTCAGGCTTCCCAACCTGGGGGTCCAGCAATGGGAGGAGGAATTCCCAGAGAATCAGACTTTGAAGAATAGCTGGATTTGATAGCAGGACTTTGACAGGACTGGGGGAAACAGAGATTCCACCCTCGATGGGCACACACAAAGTAGTGTGTGTATCAAGACTGAGGGGGAAGGAGAAGTGACCCCATAGAGACTGAAACTGACCTACTTGCTAGTGTGGAAGGGCCTGCTGCAGAGGTCAGGGTGGCTGTGGCTCACCACAGGGACAAGGATATGGGCAGCAGACGTTTTGGGAAGAATTACTTGGCATGAGTCCACCTGGAGTCCGCCATGAGCCCCACCGAAGAGCCTGCAGGCTCCAGTGCTCAGTTGCCTCAGGCCAAAGAACCAACAGGGAGGGAACTCAGCCCCACCCATCAGCAGACAAGTGGATTAAAGTTTTACTGAGCTCTGCCCACCAGAGCAACATCCAGCTCTATCTACCACCAGTCCCACCCATCAGGAAGCTTGCACAAGCCTCTTAGACAGCCTCATCCACCAGAGGGCAGACAGCACAAGCAAGAAGAACTATAATCCTGCAGCCTGTGGAACAAAAACCACATTCACAGAAACATAGGCAAAATGAAAAGGCAGAGGACTATGTACCAGATGAAGGAACAAGATTAAACCCCAGAAACACAACTAAAAGAAGTGGAGACAGGCAACCTTCAAGAAAAAGAATTCAGAATAATGATAGTGAAGATGATCCAGGATCTCGGATAAAGAATGGAGGCAAAGATCAAGAAGATGCAAGAAATGTTTAACAAAGACGTAGAAGAATTAAAGAACAAACAAACAGAGAAGAACAATACAATAATTGCAATGAAAAGTAAACTAGAACGAATAGAATAAATAGCAGAATAACTGAGGCAGAAGAATGGATAAGTGACCAGGAAGACAAAATGGTGGAAATCACTGCTGCAGAACAAAATAAAGAAAAAAAGAATGAAAAGAAATGAAGACAGCCTAAAAGACCTCTGGGACAACATTAAACACACCAACATTCGCATTATAGGGGTCACAGAAGGAGAAAAGAGAGGGAAAGGACCCGAGAAAATATTTGAAGAGATTATAGTCAAAAACATCCCTAACATTAGAAAGGAAATAGCCACCCAAGTCCAGGAAGTGCAGAGAGTCCCAGGCAGGATAAACCCAAGGAGAAACATGCCAAGACACATAGTAACGAAATTGACAGTAATTAAAGACAAAGAAAAATTATTGAAAGCGACAAGGGAAAAATGACAACATACAAGGGAACTCCCATAAGGTTAACAGCTGATTTCTCAGCAGAAACTCTACAAGCCAGAAGGGAGTGGCATGATACATTTAAAGTGATGAAAGGGAAGAACCTACAGCCAAGATTACTCTACCCGGCAAGGATCTCATTCACATTCAATGGAGAAATCAAAAGCTTTACAGACAATCAAAGGCTAAGAGAATTCAGCCCCACCAAACCAGCTCTACAACAAATGTTAAAGGAACTTCTCTAAGTGGGAAACACAAGAGAAGAAAAAGATCTACAAAAGCAAAACCAAAACAATTAAGAAAATGGTAATAGGAACATACATATTAATAATGACCTTAAATGTGAATAGATTAAATGCTCCAACCAAAAGACATAGGCTCGCTGAATGGATACAAAAACAAAATCCATTTATATACTGAGTACAAGAGACCCACTTCCAACCTAGGAACACATACAGACGGAAAGTGAAGGGATGGAAAAAAGATATTCCATGGAAATGGAAATCAAAAGAAAGCTGGAGGAGCAATACTCATATCAGATAAAATGGACTTTAAAATAAAGAATGTTACAAGAGACAAGAAAGGATGCTACATAATGATCAAGGGATCAATCCAAGAAGATAACAATTATAAATATATATGCACCCAACATAGGAGCACCTCAATACATAAGGCAACTGCTAACAGCTATAAAAGAGGAAATCGACAGTAACACAATAATAGTGGGGGACTATAACACCTCACTTACACCAATGGACAGATCATCCAGACAGAAAATTAATAAAGAAACACAAGCTTTAAATGACACAATAGACAAGATAGATTTGATTGATATTTTTACAAGATTCCATCTGAAAACAGCAGATTACACTTTCTTCTCAAATGCACAGAGAACATTCTCCAGGATAGATCACATCTTGGGTCACAAATCAAGCCTCGGTAAATGTAAGAAAACTGAAATCATATCAAATATCTTTTCTGACCACAACGCTATAGAATTAGAAATAAATTACAGGAAAAAACCCACAAAAGCCACAAACACAGGGAGGATAAACAATATGTTACTAAATAATCAAGAGATCACTGAAGAAAACAAAGAGGAAATCAAAAAATACCTAGAGACAAATGACAATGAAAATATGAGGTTCCAAAACCTATGGGATGCAGCAAAAGCAGTTCTAAGAGGGAAGTTTATAGCAATACAACCCTACCTCAAGAAACAAGAACAATCTCAAATTAACAATCTAATCTTACACGTAAAGGAACCAGAGAAAGAAGAACAAACAAAACCCAAAGTTAGTAGAAGGAAAGAAATCATAAAGATCACAGAAGAAATAAATGAAATAGAAACAAAGAAAACAGGAGCATAGGGCTTCCCTGGTGGCGCAGTGCTTGAGAGTCCGCCTGCCGATGCAGGAGACGCGGGTTCGTGCCCCGTTTCGGGAAGATCCCATATGCCGCGGAGCGGCTGGGCCCGTGAGCCATGGCCACTGAGCCTGCGCGGCCGGAGCCTGTGCTCCGCAAATGGGAGAGGCCACAACAGTGAGAGGGCCGCATAACGCAAGGCAAAAAAAAAAAAAAAAAAAAAAAAAAAAAAAAAAAGAAAACAGGAGCATAGATCAATAAAACTAAAAGCTGGTTCTTTGAGAAAAACAAAACTGATAAACCTTTAGCCTGACTCATCAAGAAAAAGAGGGAGAGGACTCAAATCAACAAAGTTAGAAATGAAAAAGGAGAAGTTACAGAAATACAAAGCATCATAAGAGACTATTAGAGGCAATTCTATGCCAATAAAATGGACAACCTGGTAAAACGGACAAATTCTTAGAAAGGCATAACCTTCCAAGACTGAACCAGGAAGAAATAGAAAATATGAACAGACCAATCACAAGTAATGAAATTGAAACTGTGATTAAACATCTTCCAAAAAACAAAATTCCAGGACCAGATGGCTTCATCAAACATTTAGTGAAGAGCTAACACCCATCCTTCTAAAACTCTTCCAAAATATAGCAGAGGGAGGAACACTCCCAAACTCATACTATAAGGCCACCATGCACCTGATACCAAAACCAGACAAAGATAATACAAAAAAAAGAACATTACAGACCAATATCACTGATGAATACAGATGCAAAAATCCTCATCAAAATACTAGCAAACAGAATGCAACAACACATTCAAAGGATCATACACCATGATCAAGTGGGATTTATCCCAGGAATGCAAGGATTCTTCAATATATGGAAATCAATCAATGTGATACACCATATTAACAAATTGAAGAATAGAAACCATATGATCATCTCAATAGATGCAGGAAAAGCTTTTGACAAAACTCAACACGCGTTTATGATAAAAACTCTCCAGAAAGTGGGCATAGAGGGAACCTACCTCAACATAATAAAGGCCATACATGACAAACCCACAGAAAACATCATTCTCAATGCTGAAAAACTGAAAGCATTTTCTCTAAGATCAGGAACAAGACAAGGATGTCCACTCTTGCCACTATTATTCAACATAGTTTTGGAAGCTCTAGCCACAGCAATCAGAGAAGAAAAAGAAATAAAAGGAATACAGATTGGAAAAGAAGAGGTAAAACTGTCACTGTTTGGAGATGACATGACACTATACAGAAATAATCCTAAAGATGCCACCAGAAAACTACTGGAGCTAAACAATGGATTTGGTAAAGTTGCAGGATACAAAATTAATGCACAGAAATCTCTTGCATTCCTATACAGTAACAATGAACAATCAGAAAGAGAAATTAAGGAAATAATCCCATTCACCACTTCAACAAAAAGAATGAAATACCTAGGAATAAACCTACCTAAGGACGTAAAAGTCCGGTACTCAGAAAGGTATAAGACACTGATGAAAGAAATCAAAGATGACACAATCAGATGGAGAGATATACCATGTTCGTGGATTGGAAGAACCAATACTATGAAAATGACTGTACTACCCAAAGCAATCTACAGATTCAATGAAATCCCGATCAAATTACCAATGGCATTTTTTACAGAACCAGAACAAAAAAATCTTAAAATTTCTATGGAGACACAAAAGACCCCAAATAGCCAAAGTAATCTTCAGGGAAAAAATGGAGTTGGAGGAATCAGACTCCCTGACTTCAGACTATACTACAAAGCTACAGTAATCAAGACAATATGGTACTAGCACAAAAACAGAACTATAGATCAATGGAACAGGACAGAAAGCCCAGAGATAAACCCACACACCTATGGTCAACTAAACTATGACAAAGGAAGCAAGGATATACATGGAGGAAAGACAGTCTCTTCAATAAGTGGTGCTGGGAAAACTGGACAGCTACAAGTAAAAGAATGAAATTAGAGCACTCCCTAACACCATACACAAAAATAAACTCAAGATGGATTAAAGACCTAAATGTTAAGACTGGACACCATAAAACTCTTAGAGGAAAACCTAGGAAGAACAATCTTTGACATAAATCACAGCATGATCTTTTACGACCCACCTCCTTGAGTAATGGAAATAAAAACAAATATTAACGAATGGGACCTAATGAAATTTAAAAGCTTTTGCACAGCAAAGGCAACTATGAACAAGATGAAAAGACAACCCTCAGAATGGGAGAAAATATTTGGAAATGAATCAACGGGCAAAGGATTAGTCTCCAAAATATATAAACAGCTCATGCAGCTCAATATTAAAAAAAAAAAATAACCCAATCCAAAAATGGGCAGAAGATGTAAATAGACATTTCTTCAAAGAAGACATACAGATGGCCAAGAGGCACATGAAAAGCTGCTCTACATCACTAATCATTAGAGAAATGTAAATCAAAACTACAATGAGATATCACCTCACACCAGCCAGAATGGCTGTCATCAGAAAATCTACAAACAACAAATGCTGGAGAGGGTGTGGAGAAAAGAGAACCCTCTTGTGCTGTTGGTGGGAATGTAAATTGATACAACCACTATGGAGAACAGTATGGAGGTTCCTTAAAAAAGTAAAAATAGAATTACCATATGACCCAGCAATCCCACTATTGGGCATATACCCAGAGAAAACCATAATTCAAAAAGACACATGCACCCCTTTGTTCACTGCAGCACTATTTACAATAGGCAGGTCATGGAAGCAACCTAAATGCTCATTGACAGATGAATGTATAAAGAAGAAGTGGTACATGTATACAGTGCAACATTACTCACCATAAGAAGGAACGAAATTGGGTCATTTGTAGATACGTGGTTGTACCTAGAGACTGTCATACAGAGTTAAGAAAGTCAGAAAGAGAAAAGCAAATATTGTATATTAATGCATATGTGTAGAATCTAGAAAAATGGTACAGATGAACTGGTTTTCAAGGTAGAAATAGAGACACAGATGTAGAGAACAAATCTTTGGACACCAAGGGAGGAAAGCAGGGCGTGGTGGGGGGGGTGGGGGGATGAATTGGGAGACTGGGATTGACATATATACACTAATATGTATAAAATAGGTAACTAATGAGAACCTGTTGTATAAAAAATCAGATAAAGTATAACTCAGAGCAAAGTAAATTACCAGAGACAAAAGGGGAAGTTGTATAATGATAAAAGTCAGTCTATCAAGAATATATAGTGATCCTAAATGTGAATGTACAAAACAAGAAGCTGCAAAATAAGTGAAGCAAAAAACTTATAGTACTAACAAGGGAAACAGACAAATCTACAATTATAGTTGGAGACTTGAACACTTCTCTGTCAATAATTGATCAAGCAATTACACAGAAGATCAGCAAGGATATAGAAGAACTGAAAAACACCATCAATCAAAAGGATATAATCGACATTTCTGAAATATTTCACTTAACAAGAGCAGAATACAGATTGTTTTCAAGTGCCCACAGAAAATGTATCAATATATACTCTCTTGGATGTAAATATTTGATTTACTTGGTCTTTCAGTGTTTGACAGAATATGTCATAAAGCATTCTGTCTGATGCTTTCTCTGCAGGAAAAATTTTAACCACTGATGATTTTTAATGGCTGTAGAATTTCTCAACTTTCTATTTCTTATTGAGAAATATTTGATAAGTTATATTTTCTTATACATTTGTCCATTTCACCAAAGTTTTCAAATTATTATTATTATAAAATTATTCCTCATGTCCCTTTATTATTTTTTACCTTTGAGGTAACTAAAGTTATCTGTTTTTATTCATTCTTAATATTGATTTTTGAGCATTTTCTTTTACTCTTGATAAATATTGCTGGAAAATTATCATGCTTTTCTGTATTTAATCATCTTTATCATTTTTCTTTTTGTTTTGCCCCTTTTAGACCCTTTCTCCCACTTTCATGAACCACTCCCAAGACAAAAAGATATATATATCATAATTTGGATGCTTAGGCCATTCATTTTCAGACTTTTTCTTTTAATACTTAAGGCTAAAAATTTCCTGCCAAGTTCCACTGTAACTCAATCCACAATTTTGATACATAACATATGCATTGTTTTGTTCTAAGCATATTCTTAACTCCATGATGATTTCTTTTTAAATATGTGTTAAGAAATAATATTGTTAATTTCTGAGAAATAAGAATGTTTCTAGCAATATATATACATTTGTTTGTTTTTGCGGTACGCGGGCCTCTCACTGTTGTGGCCTCTCCCGTTGCAGAGCACAGGCTCCAGACGAGCAGGCTCAGCGGCCACGGCTCACGGGCCCAGCTGCTCCGTGGCATGTGGGATCTTCCCGGACCAGGGCACGAACCCCTGTCCCCTGCATCGGCAGGCGGACTCTCAACCACTGTGTCACCAGGGAAGCCCCTCTAGCAATATTTTTATAACTGAGTTCTAACTTACATTTATTAGGACAACAGAATATGTTTTTATGTGTTCTGAAAAAAATTTTAATGTGTTTTGAAATTTGCTCATAAGTGTTCTCTGAGAACTTGATAATAATATATATTAATCATTTCTTGGGTGCAACATTCCATGAATATTAATTGGATCAATGCAGTTAATTTTGCTATTCAATTCTATAATTTTTTTCATTTATTTTGCCTATGTAATTTACGAATTACTGAAGGAAGTATATTTAACTCTCATGATATGATGGTTTATATAAATTTAGCTAGTTATTAGATCATATAAGTTTGGTATTACTATATATTCTTGGTGAATTAAATATTTTATTAGTGTGTAGTGACTCTTTTATATATGTTAGTTATTTTCCTTAATATACTTTAGATGCATCACTTGTAAGTGGTGTGTAGTTTAGTTTTTGTCAGGAGTCTAACAATCATTTTCTTTTATATAGAGTATTTAATCAGTTTACATTATTGTAATTTCTAATATATTTGGATTTATTTAAGACCATTTCAATACATTTATTTATTCAAACATTTCTATTTCTTTTCCTCTTTTTTTGCCTGCTTTTTAATTGTGTTTTTCATTTCATTTTCCAATGTATCAATGGGAATTTACATACTCTATTTTCTTTGAGTGATATCCAAGGAATTTTAATATGTATTCTTATTAAAAATTTTTTAAAACCTTTACTTTTGTTCTTCTCTGAAACCATACAAAAATATTTGTACATAATAATATTAATAACTCACTTCTCAAATTTTATGTCGTTGTTTTTGTTTATTTTTATCCTTTTTAAGCCCATAAGACACTATTACTATTTTTGTAGGAAGTAGTTGTTTTACATTTCCTCTTGTACCTCAGGCCTTCCATCTTTCCCTCATGAAAATTTCCTTTAGTGAATGCTGAGAGAGAGAGTGTGTGCTTGTGTGTGTGTGTAGTGAAAAATACTTTCTGTTCTTACTTTTAAAAAATGTTTTAAGCTTTTCCTGTTCTTGAAAATATAATTTTTCTTGGTATAGCAGTCAAATTTAAGAGTTACTTAAAAATAATCTTGCTGGGTATAAAATTCAGTATTAACAGTTATTTTCTCTCAACTTGCTGATGATATTCTCCTATATTCTGGTGTCCATTATTATTATTTTTTTCATTTAATGTTCTTCAGTTGTATTTCTTTTAAGTCAAAGTGTGAAGACTTTCCTTAAAACCTGTGTAGGTTTCATATTGCTTAATGAATCTGAGGATTTCTGATTAACGGAAAATATTTCAGCCATTATTTATCCTTTCTTTGAGAACTCCATTTAGACAAATGATAGATCTCCATATTCTAGTTTCAACTTCTTTTAATATCTCTTTCACATTTCCCGTGTCTTTGTTTTTGTGAGCTGTATTCTGGATAATTTTTATAGATCTATCTTTCAGGCCACAATTCTTTCTTCTGCTCTTTCTAAATATTTTATATTTTATTTCTAAATTTCTGCTTGATTCTTTTTAACTTAGTTAGTACCTTAGTCCATTTGAGATGCAATAGCAAAATACTACAGATTGGGTAGCTTATTTCTCTCATTTCTAAAGGCTGCAAGTCCAAGATCAGGATGCGAGCATGATCAGGTGAGGGCCCTCTTCTCAGTTTCAGACTTTTTGGTGTATCCTCACATGACAGAAGGAACCAAGGAGGTCTATGGTATCTCTTTTATAAGACTATGAAGTCCATTAATGAGGGCTCCACCTCCATAATCTAATCATCTTCCAAAGGCCCCAACTTCTAACTGCATCACAGCTGGGTGTTAGAATGCCAACATCTGAGTTTGGGAGGGGATACAAGCATTAAAACCCAGCAGTTAGCTTTTATATTACCTTTTTCAATAATATTATATTTCACTTTTTTATTTCTTGATAGACATCAACACTTGTTTTATATTCAATGTCTGATTTTTAAATTTCTAAAAAAATTTTTGAGTTTCTTTGTTATCTGTTATTTCTGCTGGTTCTCCCTCACATTACCTTTTTTCCCCTTGCTTGTTTGTTAATTTTGATGGTGAATTCATATTCCTCAAAAGTTTATCTGTGGAATTCTTTGAGGCCCAGCTTTATAGTGCTTTTCTCTGGAGGGTATTTATGTTTTCTTTTTTCAGGCATCTAGAAACTACCAATGCAGGAGTCCTTTAAAATAAATTCTCTTTCTTAAGTTTTAAGTCTACCTGCTTCATACAAATTCTGGCTACAAATCCATATACATATGAGATTTAGTTATTGTCTCTTGATTTTTTTATTTTTTTACCCCTATCTAATATCAAAATTGATGATGGGATATTATTCTTGATTTCACCAAGGTTCAAGTTCATCTCTATTCTATATTTTACACTGAGGGTGTAAACCTTGAGTGTCCAAAGTTCCCTGTAGTTTCCTGTAGTAACTTTATTTTTTCCACACTTACGTGTATATCTATTTTTATATGAAGAACTTCTTCTTTGACTTATTTTTTACATAATTGAGTAGGAAATAGGCTAAGAGATTGAGTTAGAACAGTGTTTTGTTTTGTTTTTTTTCTTTGTGGTACGCGGGCCTCTCACTGTTGCGGCCTCTCCCTCTGCGGAGCACAGGCTCCGGACGCGCAGGCTCAGTGGCCATGGCTCACGGACCCAGCCGCTCCGCGGCACGTGGGATCCTCCCGGACCGGGGCACGAACCCGTGTCCCCTGCATCGGCAGGCGGACTCTCAACCACTGCGCCACCAGGGAAGCCCTAGAACAGTGGTTTATGTCAGGTTCTGCAGAACCAGACCCTCAGATTGAATTTGTATGCAAATGTTTTATTAAGGAAATACTCACAAGAGAAACCTGCAAGTAAGTGAGGCAGAGAGAGACAAAGGAAGAAGACAAAAAAGCGTATGATTTTAAGAAAAGTCTATCTTGATTATATGTTCAGTATTATCCTGCAGGAGAGCATTCCTTTAGGAGTGGGTGTTTTGCTTCAATGTTTGTTTCAATCTGGGCCTTAGATGTCAGTATCGGCTATTAATATCTGAGGTATAGGTTGTACATAAATCCCCAGACATTTTTCTTTCTACAGATATCTGCAGTGAAAACAACTCCACTAGATCAAAGTCAGTTCTCTGAAAATTTCCAGATTCAGAGTTGAAAGTAAAAGTACATCTATTGAGGAAGATTCAAAAAATTTTAAATACATCTTGGAAGGGATCAATTGTTTCTGAGGACTTCAACATGTGGCTCCCCTCTCTGGGTCTTTACAGGAAGCTGTTCTAGTTGTAGCCATTCCTAAACCTGTAGAGAGGGAAGAACAGAGGAAATGGAGAGGAAGCAATTACCTTACAAAAAGTGACATGAATGTTGTACTAATTTCATCTGCTCATATTTCACTGACAAAAACTTACTTATGTGCCCCCATCTAACTGTAAGGGAGGCTGGGAAATTCAGTCCTACTTAAATTCTATCACTGAAGAACACGGAGCAAACAGATTTGGGGAGGGACAACTTGCAGACTTCCACAGGTGTTGCCAGATTATGATTTTTAGTTGCACCTGTGGAACGAGACATGGTTACCCGAAGAGTCAGGATAGGTTGACGAGAAAGGAGACTTTTAGAACACAGGTAGGGCTAGCACATCACTTAGAAGCCTGGCATAGCTGAGTCAGCACATGAAATTGTAAGCTGCTGGCCGGTGGTAGGAAGAAATAAACCAGGAGGATATGGCACTACTAAAACCTGGAAGAGAACATGTTTCAAGAAAAGGATGGGAAATGACATGCATATTCTACAATATTCCAGACAGTAAGAAGACAAGAGTAAGACATAAAAGTCTGTTCTCATGGGATTGGCTTTGGAGTTCTGGTCACAGAGAACTAAACAGAGAGATAAAGGTCAGAAAGATAGGTATTAGTTCAGGGTGGGTGAGGATATGAGAGAGGATAAAAGATCAAAGACATATTTTGAACTTTCTGCAGAAAAGCAGTAAGAAGTTGCCATTTAGAGAGTAACGAGAAAAGACTTTCTTGCATAAGTTTCTTAGGAGGTTCTTTTGGCCCTTCTCTTTTTCTAAAGAGATCCATTCAGGGTACCCATGGTGACTCTCACAACAATAGCAGCTCCTCTTTTTTGGTATTACTAGAAGCACTCAAATCTCACTGTCTTAAAGGAAGTAAGGAGAAATTCAAGGCCAAACATGGGAAAGGATCCTGTCAAGAGTCCAACAATTTATAGCAAAGCCACAATTTGGAAATTTGTGATGAGAACTTAAAATTCATCAATTAGTTGTTGTCAACCATTAAACTATTGTGGACATCAAGTACTTTGGAAGTATATTTCTTTGCTTGAAATAAAAATAAATAGGCTTTTTAAATGTATTTATTTTAAAACTTACATTCAATAAACTCTAGTACTTCTTGTGTACAGTTCTATGAGTTTTGGAAAATGGATAGAGTAATGAAGCAGCACTACAAGATACAGAAGAGTTCCATCACCCAAAACATCCACTGGGAACTTCTTTTATAGTCAACTAATCCCCATTCCCATATCCTGACAACCACTGATCTTTCTGTCTGTCTGGTTGGCTTTTTGAGAATACCATAAAAATGTAATCATACAGTGTATATAGCCCTTTTGGTCTGGCTAATTTCTCTTAGAGTAATCTGTGTGAGATTCATCTATGTTGTTTCATATATAAATAGTTCATTTCTCTTTATTGCTTTGTAGTACCCAATTGTATGGATACACCACAGTGTTTATCTATTCACCAGTTGAAGGACGTTTGGGATGGGACATTAGAAATGAAGCTGCAAATAAACTTTCATATACAGGTTTTATCTGAACATAAGTTTTCATTTCTCTTGAATAAATATGTAGGAGTGGTATTGGTGGGTCTCATGCTAAGTATACGCCAACTCTATTCCAAAGAGGTTTTAACAGCTTGCATTTCCATAGTAAAAATAAGAGGTATTCTTGCTCTCATTCAACAGTATCCTCAACAGTACTTGGTATTGTTGGTTGTTTTTGTTTGTTTCAATTTTTATCCATATTAATAAGTATGTAGAAGTATCTCATTGCGATTTTAATTTGTATTTTCCTAAAGATGAATAATTTCAAACTTCAATTCTTGTGGTGATTTGTCACCCATTCATCTTCTTTGCTGAGCATCTGTTCAAAAATTTTTGTTGGGTTTTTTGCTTTCCTGTTGTGGAGTTTTGAGAGGGCTTTATGTTTCCTGGATACAAGTCCTTTGTCAGATATGTGACTGGCAAATATTTTCTTAAAATCTATGGCTATCTTTTCACTCTCTTAACACTACCTTTCACAGAGAAAAATGTTTTATTTTGATGAAGCCCAATTTCTCAATTTCTTCTTTGGTGAATCATACCTTTGGTGTCATATCTAAAAATGGTAACTAATTCAAGGTCACAAAGACCTTCTCCCATGTTTTCTTCTAGAAGTTTTACAGTTCTAGGTGTTACATTTAGATATGTAATCCACATTTAGTTATTTTTATATCATGAGAGAGATGGATTGAGGCCTTTTTTCTGTTTGAGTGGATTTGAATCAGTTGCTAAGATGGGGGGAGATAAAAGCTGAACTCTCTGATTGTTGTAACTTACTATTAGAGATAGTTTGAAGGCTGCAGGACGAGAAAGAGAACCCAGTCAGAGGGTGGCAGTCTCCCTGACTCGAGAAGACTAAGATGAACCTTCAAGAAGGCCAGGAGGGTAGAGGGTAGAGTCTGCAAGACAGAGTAGTGGAGACCTACACAAACACACACACACCCACAAATACACAGAGAAAGAGACAGCGAGGAAAAGAGACAGAGAGAGAGAAGAGTGCCTGGAAAAGTGCAGAGGTTCACCCTTGAATGTTGAGCAAGGTATTGATCAACATATGCCTGTGAAAAATGACCTGAAGCTGAGGGAAAAAAGACAACACACAACACCCGAAATAATTAAAGAAGATGTGCAGAGCTCACACAGAACCAGGAACAGGTTGTCTTCTCACCAGCTGGAGTGGAAAAACTGCATAATTCCCCCCGGCATCAAGTAAAGTACTCAAAGGGGTATTGCCTAAATAAAGGCCCAATGTCAGCCTTATACTAAAGGCTGTCTTGATCATGCCATCGCAGAACTTAAGCCTCAAAAGGTTTAAACTATATCCAAGTAACTAAAATGCATCCCAGAACAAAGTTCAAGAATACTTACACGAATACAGAAATAGTTGACACACCAAAATTCATAATGTTTGACGTTTGGTCAAAAATGAACAGTCATGCAAATAACCAGGAAATTTCAGCCAATCAGTAAAAACAGACTCAGAAATGACATAGACAAAGAATCAGCAAATAAGTACATAAAATAATTATAACTGTTTTTCTTATGTTTATGGAGGTAACAAAAATTTTGAACATGTTAAATAGAGACATGAAAGGCATAAAAAGATTGAACTCAAGCTTCTAGAGTTGAGAAGTAAAATGTCTGAAGTGGAAATTACATTGGATGAGATGAACAGCAGATTAGCTACTATAGAATAATATAATTCATTAACTTGAAGACATAGGAATAAAAACAATCCAAAGTGAAACCCACAGGGAGGAAAATAACTGATAAAAAATGAACGGGGCATCAGTGAGATGTGAGACAATTTCAAGCAGCCTAGTATACACATAAGTGGAGTCCTCAGAGAGCTGCTTTTTGTATTTTACCCAGAGTTCTTCATTGTAATCAGTGAGTGAAACAGGATGCAGTGGAATTATCTCACCTGGTCAAGCCCTGAACAACTAATAGGCTTTTATTACCATTCATAGGACCACAGAGCTCAATCACTTTTCTTTATGGCAACTGATAAATCTTCATTCAGTTGACTAGTTATTAATGATTAACACCATCTGTTTATCACCTATTAAAAGGAAGTACCATTCTATACGATGGGCTTTGCTGATTTGTTTCACTCTCCCCTCTTGTGCTTTGCTCTATGAAAAGAGCAGTTTCCCACTGCAGATTCTCTCACCTCCAGCAGAGAAAATATGATTTGTCCTAAAATAAAAGTAAATACATAACATGAAGAAAAGCCACTTAATGGCCTACTGTAATGCTACTCATGAAGAAAAAGTATAGCTAGTTCACTTGGCTTATTGGTCTCTAATAAAATCCTAATACATGCTTCCAATTTATTAATACAGTGAGTTTCAATCTGACCAATTACCCTTCAGAGTAAATATTTGGCAACCTGTGCTTTTTTTTTTTTTTGCTGTGCTAATAAATATTGTGATTTTCAAAATACTGTTCACAGTATTCATTTGTATATACATAAGAATATGTAAATTGCAAAGGTTTGCAATAAAATGTGCAACCTGTGCTTAATGTTTAAAATCTTGTTATTCAAAGATCCTTTCAAATGTGAGTTAATGTGCTTATTAGTCTTCACTTAAAATAACCAGATAGAGTTCACTAAAAAGAATTAAAAAAAATAGTTTTATTAGTTCTCCCACAGAGATTGAAGGATGATTCCCCTGCAGGCTGCTGTGCTTCAGAGAGACATTTTCAGTCCCTGGCAGGACTGTGAGAGTGAATCCCACACTGATCTGGTGGCATAAGTGGCTAAGCTACCATACCTCCTGCACTCTGATTGGACATCTATCTGACCTTTGTTGAGATGTTGCTATCCTATGAACCTATAGAAGCAAGTTGCCAGTGTATGATCCCAGGGCACAGTCTGGTTCAAGTTTTATAATCTTTTATCTAAATTCCTGCAACAATCTCTTAATTGGACACCAGATCCCTAGGTCCCTCCTATAGCTTCACACTTCCGTCTGGATAAAGGTCCCATTTGACCTTACTGCCTACCCTCTCGCTCTTATTCACTTCCCTGTAGCACACAGGCCACCTAGATGTTACCCAGGACCTTTGCACATACTGTCCCCATCACTTGAAGCTCTCCTCCTCCAGATGGCTACACCTCCTTCAAGTCTCTGCCTACGTTCACCATAGGAGTGATGTCTTCCATATCGACCTTATGGAAAATATCATTTCCTAACCCCTACTGTCCTTCTTTATTTCTTATATCATGATTAATATTATTTGCAGAATATGTATTGCCATCTGACATATTATCTGTAGTAGGCTGAATAATATACCTCAAAGAGCTGAGGTCCTAAATACCAGAATCTATAAATGTTACTTTATTTGCAGGTATAATTAAATTAAAGATCTTGAAATGAGGAGATTATCCTGGATTGTCAGGGTGGGCCCCGATTGCAATCACAAGTATTCCTGTAAGACAGAGGCAGAGGAAGATTAGACACACACACACACACACACACACACACACACAGGAGAGGGAAGAGATTGATGTGGCCACAAGCCAAGGGATGTCAGCAGTCACCAGAAGCTGGGAGAGGCTAAGAACATAATCTCCCTTAGAGAATCTGGAGGGAGTGTGGCCTGCTAACACCTTAATTTTGGTCCAGTAATACAAAGTCTGAATTTCTGGCCTCCAGAACTGTGATAGAATAAATTTCTGTTGTTTTAAGCCATTCAGCGTATGGTAATTTGTTACAAAAGCCACAGAAACCTAATACAATTTAGTCATTATGTGTTTATTTTGTCTGCTCCCATCACATGCACACAGAATGTGTCCCATGAAAGCAGAGGGGTTGTCTACTTTTTTCTCTGCTCTATCTTCAGTGCCCCAAATGGTGCCTGACACACAACAGAAGCCCAATAAATATTTTTGAATGAATAAATGATTGAATATTTGTATCAAAGATATTCAGTGCAGTAGTAGCTCAGAAAAAGCTCAAATCAATGGGCTGGGGGTCTGAGGAAAAGCTTCATGAGAAGGTGAGGGAATGAAGTTCTCTGAGAAGCTCAGATCTCACCAGACTAAACCTTGTGTGTATGGAAATGACTTCTTTATTCTCCTAAGTTATGCTGAGATTCATTTCCAGAAATTGCTTTTATCTCTTGAACAGAGGGTGATGATCAATATGTATAATTGTCCCTGGATATAGCTTGATGTTGTCATTGGTCACAGTTGTGCCTAAAAAAGCATAAATGGCAAGATGTTCTTTGTTCCTGTGTAATCGTCCTTTGTGGAGATGATAGTATAACAGGTGACAGGACATAAAACACATAGGCCTGGGAGACCTGAGCTTAAATCCAGGCTCTGCCACTTCTAATACTGGCGAACATTTATTTAACACTTGCCATGTGTTGAGAATTATACTGTGTGCTTTGTGCACTGATCCTTTGCCAGTTGCATAAACCTGGAAGTCATTTCACCTTTTAGTCTCATAACAAGTCTGAAAAGAGGCTATTTTCATCCCTATACTACCGATGCAGAAACAAGCACAGAGAGCTGAAGTAACTTGCTCAAGGTCACAGAGCTAATCATTCCTGAAACTGGGATTCACATCTCAGGCCCGTGTGACTCCGAATTCCATTTACTTTCCAATATTTTGTGCATTTCTCTTAGCTAACTTTGTGACAGTCACTGAGCTTTTTCTTGAGCCTTAGTTTCATCTATAAAACAGAAAGAATGCCACAGGATTATTGGCCAAATTAGTCAGTGGATATGATGTAAAATGCTCAACAATGGAACAGACACATTGTTTAATAGAATATGTATTTGGTCTTGGGCTTTGATAATATAGTCACAAAAAGTAGACTTTGGTGTCCTTCACTATGTCTTTTTTTTCCCCTGAGGTTTCTGCCTCTGTTCTCGTCCTCCTCACCCCTTTCACAATTTTTCAGCCAGTCGCTTTCTTTATCCTACTCTCTCTACAACAATTTATCAGACGTTTCTACTTCAATGTATGTTTGTCAGCTCTTCCCCCACACTGTAAGGTTTTATTTTTAAGCCCATCTCTCACTATTACAAGACAAACTTTTTTCAGAGTGGGGTGGAGAGGGGTAGGTTCTGAGGCATCAGATGGGTGAACTAGTAGCTTGGGGAGCATTGAGAAAGTGGGGGTCCTCTAAAGACCCTTTGCCTTCGAGTAAGGCTCTCCCTAGTGGGCAGAGCACGTTCCTAAAACCCTGGCCGTCATCGTTTCCTGGAAGCCATCACATGGAGTGTCAGCATCTCCCCTGGTCAGATGTGAGCACTTCAGACCAATTGTTTCTCTGCAGATACGACCAGCCCACACTCTTGTTACTTTGCAGCTATGCAAACATGTGTGGGCTCGAGGCAGCTCAGTTTTGAGACAGCCCTTCATCTGCCCTCCTCCTCCCATGTAGACACGTGGCCAGGTTCTGAACTGGTGAATCCATATGACAAGGAGTCCTGCTGGGGAGATGCGGTGTCCCCCAAGCCCATCTTCCTGCAGATGCGACCCAGAAACACAGTTCTTTCTTTCATTAGAGACGTGGTGCTGTGCCAACCCCTCTAACAAAGCACTCGAGGGTGGGTTCCGCATCACACATCTCTTGCTTTCAGCAGATGTTCCACCAGAGTGCCTGCCAGGGCATTTCTGTAGCAGTGAAGGTGTTAAGGCTCCAAGGCCTTCAGAATATGTCTGTGCTGACAGATTGGGGAAAACATGCTAAAGCACTTACAGGGATGAGCATGTAAAAATAGGGCACAGATGTCTAATTTAAAAGACAAGAAAATTTCTTGGCATTTACACCTTATTAGTCATTACTATGTTTTACTTGTATTTTATTCACACATTTAACTTTGGGTGTTCCTCTGATTTGCTTTGCCAACTGCAAGCTACCATCCCATAAACCAAAAAAAAAAAAAAAAAAAAAAAAAGGAAAGAAAGGAATCTACTAGGTACTATACATTCCAAAAGATGATTAAGAGTAATGGTAATGTTCAGTGATCTTAGAACCTCACTTGGGTTTCAGTGAGATGTCCAAACTAATGTGTCCACACAATGGGCCATCTTAACCAGATTCTGTGACAAAGAAGGAACTTGGACGCTTGCAAGATGTGTCTCTGAGGAGGAAAAGGCATTTCAAAAATTAACTCCAGAGGGCTTAAGAAAAAAACTTTCTTTGTTTTAACAGTTAGGCTTTTATTAAGGTATATGATGACTTTAATAGTTTTACCCAATTCCCAACCATGGGGTGCTGAACAAAATCTGAGTGGAATCAAAAATAAGTGGTAGTTCTACAGTTACATAAACACTTCTATCCATTAGCTTTTTATAAGGCTTTCTATTAGAAAAAGACTGGTTCACAGACTAAATGGAGGGGAAAGATTTTAACTCAATAGACAGGAGAGCTTCGGAATCTTCAAAATTCTAGACAGCTGGTTGTGTTCACAGACAAAAAGAGGAAACAAAAGCAGAGAGAGAAACTGCAGTTAGATGAATGTTTTTCCTTTCCTGACGTACCTTAGGGCTAGTTTCCCAATAGTACTAAAAGGAAGGATACTGATCCCTGTCGATGGATAGCTCAGAGGAGAAAAGCGGAAAACGCTGCATGCTATCAACGTCATCAAAGCATGTGCTAATTAAAAGCATAACACTGCTTGCTGCTGTGAGACTAGCTGCCCCTTTTCTCTGTGGCTCGTAATGCAAAGGCACACACACTCACACACACACACTCACACACACACAAAGGGACATTACATCAAACTACCAAATTAAACAATTGATAGCTTAATAGCTAAGAGATCCTATAAATACTTGCATACCTACATCTCAGTTACACTACATGTTGTCTGCATGGCACTGGAGAAATCAAGAAAGTTCTTTAAACCTCAGTTACCTTACAAGAAAGCAGGGATCGTATTACCAACTCACTCAAATGCTATAGCCTACACCAAATGCTTGTCAATATCTTGCACATTTTAAACACTCAATAAATAGTACCTTTTATTAGTGTTTGTTGATCTCTTTTTTGATGCAATATCTTTAGAGACAGGTTCAAGGACAATCAATATACAAACTAGATTCTCGCTTTTTAGCAGGCTTATTTATCACAAAATTTTATATATAACTGCACATACCAGTATTCCTTTTGCACAAGAGCTCAGCATTTTCAGAAGCTGATAATAGACTTAAATATGTCAGACTCAGGACAAAGCAAATATGACTTCTGCTGTAGTCTGCACGGGATGCTCCTTCCAAGGTTGCGTGTGTTGCACAATCCTCCTATCTGTGCATGTGGAAATGAGCTCCCTGCACAAGATTCCATGGAGAGTACTCAGAGTCTGTCTTAAATATTCTCCCTTTACTGATTGCAGGAGAATGAGGTTCAGAAGTGCTATGTTTACAACGGGATGTCCTCGTATGTGGAATTCTAATGGAATCCTTCTTCAGCTAATCCTTTCCTCTGAAAACTGCCTAGAGGCATAAACTCCCTCAAAACTCACAGAGGGTCCCTTTTCTCATTAATCCACACCATCAAAACATTTTTCAGCAGTTAAGAGAATGTCTGTGGAGAACATAGCCCAGTTCCTATGCAAGGTAAGCCAAGCACTTAATAAATGGTGGCTATTATTATCATCACTATTATTATTAGTCCATTTATAGAAAATTTCTAGCACACTTTTAAGGCAATCATTGAAATTAAAATCATTAATGCAATCATTATTTTTAGTACCTAATTTTATTATAATTATCTTTATCTTAATAATCCAAATACTAACAACTCACAGCTATTTCAATTATCATTAATTACTTCTAACTTCATGGCAATCTATAATATCCTGGCAGGGCCAGCCCTCAGCTACACACTGAAGCAGACATATTTGTGTTTGCTTCCTTTCCTCTGTTCTTTTGGTATACCTCTTTCCTTTCTCCTGTGAAGACCTATTAGTGGAAAGGATGTGGATAAATTAATTCTCCACTAGGGGAGCTGGCAGATACACACTAAGGTGTGATCCTTTGTCCCTCATTCAGTACTTGTTCTATGTCATCCTCTCTCTAGCTCTGGCTTTTTCTGGCAATCAACCAATTCCTGGTGGCGAACATGAGAGTAGTTCAAAACTGTGGACATGAATGACCCAGAGTCATTGCTCTTCAATAGAGTTCTCTGAAAGGTCAACATTTTAAATTCAGCAGAGGTGATTTCAAATGATGGACCAAATGCCAGGAGTCATAACTGAGGACTTTTTTTGTGTGGGGGGGTGGATTTTGTAGAGGGAGATTCAATGTCAGAGACGTTTACTTTACTGGGAAACCCTGAAGAGGCCACAACGCTAAGTGGTGTTAACTCACCTGGAAGGGATAATGAATGCCAGGTAGCCGCAGAATGGCTGGCTGCCTCCTGAACAGGAAGAGCCTGTGAGCAGGGCTGGCCTGTCTTAGAAGAGCCTCATCACTGTTATCAACACTTATAGAAAACATGTTCTGTGAACTGGAGAGGGAAATTGGCCAGGCCATGCCCAAGGGAAGGATTTCAGTCACAAAAGTTGATGGCAAGTGTTAATTATGCTTCAGGGGTCAGCAAGATTTTTCTGTAAAAGGCTCACATGGTTTCCATTATTCTGTTTGTTACAGTCCTTTAAAAATCTAAAACAAATTCTTTGTTCAAATGCCCCAGTCTGTCAACTCCTGCAAAGTGACTAGAAGAGTCACGGAGAGGAAAAGCATGGTGGAGTATAGGATAGTTTGGAAAGGCTCTGGAAAAAAAGAAGGCAAAGATGTGGACTCATCCGTTCACTTCCCCATTTTCAAACCCCATAGAGGCACAATTATTTAACACCAGTGTGGACACGTCCTAATGTTCTAAGAAAAAACAATACGAAATTCCAGCTATCCTTGGAGGCCTAACAAAGCTAGCTAATTCACCAAGCAGGAAAGAAGCAACTTTCTGTCTGGTTGAGCCCATTCTTTTTCACCATCCAGCCCAAAAAGATTACATAGGCAAAATGACCTCTCTAAGAATGGTTAGCAGATAACAGTCAGCAATATGGAAACCAACAACCTGGAGGAGCTGTCAGAAAGGCAACATGCAGCTGGAGTTATGAACTCATTAATTAAGTATCAGTGTATCGAATGGGCTATGAGCTATTAATTCGGAAGCTATTACTGGCTTTGGAGTTGAAATTATAAGCAAAGCAATTAAAAAGTAACTTCTCAATGAGAGTGTTAAGGGAGCATCATATCTGCTTATATACATCAGCTCTTTAATTTGGGAATTGAATTGCTCTCTTAAAAATAATGATTGTATAAATGATCAAACTGCTTATTTTATTGCAAAGCCTGGATGCTAGAGTTAGAAGGAAAATCTGTAATATTTCCCCTGCTGCAGTAATACCATGCATTGGCAAGTATTCTTCCTTTTTCACATGAGTAAATAGGGATCACTGTGAAAAATACAAATCAGGAAGAGAGTGAAGACATTTAAGATATTGATATTTGCTTTTGCTTGTTTCCTCCTAGACACCATGCCTTCAGTTGACTTCAGGGGGGTCAACTGTAACCAGGTGATGGTAGATGGCTGTGCAGTTGAGGTGTGGCTCTTTGAAAGTATGGCCTGACTCATTACTCCACAGTGTTGTTTTTCCTCAATGTATGTAATATTTTTAATCATATCCTAATAGTCAATTTACAGACTCATTTCCTTTGAAATATAATGGAATTCCATTCCTTGTCGTCTCACATTCTTTCTACCTTCTGTATCTTGTCATCTCTATTTTACTTGCATAAATCTCTTTCCTCTCATTTTATGCCTTTCTATCATTTTTTAAAATTTGTTATCCTCTCTCTTGGTTTTAAACATACACAGACAAGCAAAGCAGCCACTGGAATCCTATGGCAGTCAGGTATCTCTCCTAATTTCATCCTTACTAGAGGAATATTAATTAGGAACAAACAAACAAACAAACAACCTCTCTGAAAAGAAGTTGTTTCTTTGGACAGACTTAGCATTCTGGTTGTTTAGACCAAGGCATCCTTTTCCTCCTACCATGTATGCACCAACTATTGCTGGTAGGGGTTTGATTAATGGACTAAAACTTATTCTGAAGAAAAATGAATGCTTTTAGTGGATTGGAAGCAGAAATGCCTATAGTTTATAACCGGTGGTGAACCACTCTGAAAGAGCAGCTGCAGACTTTACTTAGCTGTGGCTTGTAGGAATTTCTATTATTTTTTTCTCACTGAATTTAAATGGTTCATTTATTCCTCCAAAGTGCAACCTTTCTTTTCTGCAACAAAGCAGAAATAATGGTGGGCAGCCCAAAGTTGGCATGGGAAGTGTTCTCAACCTGGGAAATGCATTCATTCAACAGTTATTTCTTGAGTTCCTCCTTTTTTGTCTATCACTCTTCTAAGAACACGAGGTCCCACACTGAACCAAATAGACAAATATCTTCACTAGATATTGATTTGCCTCACTAGAGCTTGAACTCTAGCATTAATAATTTTAATTAAATGTCAACATTATCATGTAACAACAGCATTCTTAGCACACAGTGAGGGAGAACTTCTTTCTTTCCATGACCTGTAATATCCTCTACTATCTACCAGTTAATCTCTGGCATCAAAGGAATGGAACGAAAGGAGGTTCTAGGGCTAATGTTACCAAGAGATCAGTGCTGGGAAGCAGTATATTGTACTACCTGCTTTGATACCAAGCAACTGAGGCTCAAATCCAGGTCTTTCCATTTAAAAGATATATGTTAACAATGTAGTCCTTTCTGAGATCCACTTTCATCATTTGTTTAATGGAGACTCTACTCAAAAGGCTTTGAGTAGGATATAAGGATATAATAGGATAATGTATGTAAAACACTTAACACAGTGTTTTCTCCTCAGCAGGCAAGTGCGAGCAACCCCACGAGGCTCTAGTTTGTTTTGACAGCCAGAAGCCTGCTAAAGAAATGCTGGCAGACTCTCTTTCATCCAGGTGCAACCAGGACTGGGGATGAAGATACTGAGTGTGAGAGAGACTGTCTGATGTCTTCCCCTGGGCTCCTGAAGACACATGGGCAGTTAGTGTCTCCCGGGCCAGACAAAAATTTTGTAAGTTTTATGAGAGTGTTGGATTCTGTACTAATATCTCACATTTTTCCTCCACAGCCTTTCTGGAAATAATCTATACTGCTTACCGAAAACAGAGCCAAGACCATCAGATTAGCAAAATCCAGGATTCATACTTATCCTGTTGGTAATGAATGATGGAACAGAGGACACAGTCACAATTATCCCATCAAAACACATATGCCTCATTTCTGCCACGTGCTAGATTTTTGATCTTTGAAACAAAAGGAGAAAATAAGGAGCTGCATTCTTCATAGGTTTTCCTGGTGCATCAATATTCTCTTCCAAATGTGCTCCTGATTCTTTTAATTAGGGGCAAACAAATCACAATCACAAAGGCATTAATGCTCATAAAGCTTAAAATCTCTTAAATCTCTGAAGAGATACTTAGTGTAATTAAAAAATGAAAATCTATCATTTAAAAAATAGTTTGACATGGCATATTTGTATTTTGCATTATAATAGTTAAGGCTGATATTTATTTGTGGTTTACCAGCTGAAAAGGCCAAAGAGAAAACGTATCTCTATTCTCATTCCAACTCCATCATTTTGCAGCTGGAAATGATTAGAAGAGAAAGTGTATTGAGGGGGACACGAGTGTATATATGTGCCGGTGGGGATGGAGGTAGAAAAATTCATGCAAGATAAAAATGTTCATCTCCTCATCTGAAAAATGAATATGTTCTAACTCTAATAGTTTATCTCTTCCCCTCAAAAATTATATTGGTCAAAGAATCTACAAGTCTAAGATGTAATTCAGTCATGACAGCAAGTAGAGGTCACCTCCTCTAGGTCTAACATAATTAATGAAGGCAAGTGGGCAGTCCAGAAGGGATTTAAAAAAATTAATTTAATAAGTCTTTGTGAGGATATTTTACATGGCTGGCTCTGTGCTAAGTGCTGTGGGAAATGTGGAGCTCTGTAAGACAAGGTCACTCGCTTAAATAAGACAGAGATCCAGGGCAAACACAAAGAAAGATGACAGGTTCATTAGAATACTAACAAAGTTTAAAAATCATAGTTCAAACTTGATACGATTGAGCCAAGATAGGATAATTGTGATCTATGGATTCCATTACCTTCTTTTTTGATGCAAGTTCTGTGGCACCTTTATACTCTGAAACACTTCATATTTTCATTTGATTTGTCCTATTGCTTTAGTATATCATTATGTTTTGGGATGTACTGTGTCGAATATACAACATTCGGTCCTCCGATGGTGGGATTATCGACTCAAGGTCAAGCTGGTTTCTCACACTACTCCCCACCACCAATCATATATGTATCAGTATGAAGGCATAGGAATAATTTTGATACAGTGTGCTAGGTGTCAAAGGAAAGCTGGAAGGGATGAGTGAATATCAGAGAAGCTACTGGAAGAGTTCACAAAATCTAGAAGCCCAGGAAATCACAGGTCAGTCCCTGGAGGCTGCACTCAGCTGCTTGCAGTAGGAAGCCTGGGATTTGGAAGGGCTTGTCCAGGGAGGCAGTGGTTGTTGATCTCAATTGGCTGCAGGACTGAAGTGAGTGGTCTGAAGAAGCTCTTCAGGAAGGGGACCCATATCCCACATCCGCCATATTCACTTACAACTCTGCCAGCAGCTGCCACCAGAGAAAAATGCTTTCCCTTCGCTTCTCACTGAAATCTCAGACCCTTGCTTTTCTTTGGCAGAATTTAATTTAAAAGTTTACTGGAAAAAGACCTGGGGGAATGTAGTCCCAGCTCCTCCACTGTGATGCGAAGGACAGTATAGAAGAGGGTGGATCTGAGGCTGAGTTGATGACTATCTGACACAACACCGGACATGTATGATCCCATTGGACACTCTCAACAACCTTAATAGACAAGCATTATTAAGCCCATTTTCAGAGATGAGGAAAAAGGCACACAAAATGTTATGTAACCTGTCCAAGGTCATACCTAGTTTAGCCATGATTTAATCCAAGATTGTATGTTAATACAAAGGCCTTTGTCCTATCCATTACCCATGCTATTTCCCTATATCAAGTGAAGGAACATATATTAAAATACCCTTTCTACCATCTAGTTGACTCCACCTAATGCATTTCATTGATTGGCTTAGTTAACTTATTAAGATACTGAATTAGGATAGACCAATATAACTTACTCTTAATAAAATCATGTGCCCGTTTCATTTTTAATCACTTATATATTTTCTTTTTAATATCCATTCTAGATTCTAGCTTGGCATCCATGCTGTGCTTGTCTCAACTTTCAGAATCTAATTTTTTTTCTTATTTCTAAAGTAGGAACTGAGACTTCTAGTTAAACATGGAAGTTTGATTACTTTTGGTGACCCCCAAATCCTCATGACAAAGCCAAAGGAAAACTAGGGAACAATAAAAATAAATTTAGAATGTGGAGAATAGATGAATAAAGAGTAACTCACTTAACAGATGTAGAGAATACATACATAAGCTAGCTGTGAGAATAACAAAGAGTCAAATGAAAATTAATATATGCTGGAAAATCCCAGAAAAAACACATGCTAGAGGTTCAATAATGTCTAAAAGCAAGGTCCAAGTGAGACTAAAGAGAACTGGATGAAAGTCTGTATGAGAAGAATGTAGATGCTCTAAGAAACTCACATGTCACTGATCCTGAAAAAATGAGCAGCTGCCCCTATTCTTTTCTATCATATGACTCTGGATTTGGAACACCGGGTGCAGGGGCTCTACAATGAAAAGGGAGAATAATAAAAACATGTACATACTGAGTTTGCAGCCTCAAGCTTCTTTACCTGACTTGCCTCCCCTTAATACCTGCAAGCCAGATTTATACTGCCAGGCAAACCCGATGTCTAGATTCTGACAAAATTAAGTAGCTAACTTAACTAACTAACTAACTAACTAACTAACTAGTGTTATAGGTAGCAACAGTTGTGGGAACTCCAGTGATATAGCCCGAACACATCACACTGTAGTGAAGCCCACTAATATGAAAAAAAGAAAAAATACTAACGTACATAGAGATTTTTAGTGTTTCACTGCTAAATATAAAAGGAGAAACAAAAATCAACAGATGGGGAAAAAAGAAACTTACTGAGAAAACGATGTATGAGGAGAGAGAAATAATGCTGAGAGATAACTTAAAACAAAAACAAATAAATAAAATTAAATGAAAACAAAGCAAAGCCACAAGCATCTTTAAATGCGTGTATCTTTACAGCAACGAAATGAGGCATTCCATGCATGAACAAGAACAGAACTCCATGAAAAGAAATGTCTGGAGAGCCACAATGAGCTCTTGAAGATTAAATTCACTGGAAAAGATGCAAGTTAAATCTAGGAAATCTCGCAGAAAGAAAAGAGACACAAGGATGGAAAATAGCAAAGACAAAACAAAAAGTAAAAGATAATTAAAGGGCTAGCCCACCTTGCTCAATAACCAAATAATATAAATTCCACAAAAAAGAAAAAAATAAATAAATTAAAGGTAAGAAAGAGAAAAGCAGTGGAGAACAGGCCTGGCACTCTCAGCTGGGCCTTGGAACTGCTAGGAGGTGACCCAGGACTGCAGCCGGCTATTGTTGTTCTCCTGTCAAACATAAATACTGTAGGCCATCCATATCAGCAGCTTCTGCAACCATGGATTCAAACAACTTCAGATCAAAAACATAAAAAAAATTCCAGAAAGTTCCCAAAAGCAAAACTTGAATTTGCCTCTCACCAGCAACTATTTACATAAGCATTTACATTGTTTTTACAACTATTTACATAGCATTTATATTGCATTATATAAGGTATTCATATTATATCTCTAGGTATACCTAGAGATGATTTAACCTAGAGATGATTTAAAGAATAGTGGAGCTTGAGTTTAGGTTATATGCAAACACTATGCCATATATAAGGGACTTCAGCATCCTTGAATTTCCATATCCACAGAGGCCCTGGAACCAATCCCCTGCAGATACCAAGGGATGACTGTAATTTTACCAAAAAAATAACATCAGACAAAGACACTCTCTGACAATAACAGAGCAGGACAAAAATAAGACTACTCTATAAACATGAAGAGCACAGACAGAAATGAGAACATTGTCTAAACCACAAAAATACTCAAATAGCCTCCTTTTCTAACTAATGAGTAATTCTGCTTCTTTATCATTTCTGTTTGAGCAAGCCTTCATTTCTCCTGCCTTCTAGATGAGAATGACTAAGATACTCCAAAGAATGACCTTCACTTCCCAACAGCATCTTTCTTTAATCTTTCCCAGACTCACCACAAGACCAAACGCTGTAATTGGTCCTTTCTTACACCCTATTTCTGAGATCTCTATGGTTCATCATGGTGTACATTCTCCATCATTGAAACAAGTCAATAAAAGCAACTTTGCTCAACTACAGACAGGATTCCTTTGGTTAGAGGGTATTGAACAAAGGAAATTATCCATGAAATAATTCAAGAAAGTGTCCCATAACCGAAAGTTATCTTTGAATTAAAAGGAACTATTGAATTCCCTGAAAAATGAAGAGAAATCTGACCCAAAGACATATCATTATAAAAATTTGAAACACCAATAATGAATAGAGGGCCTTCAAAACTTCTGGGGCAGAAAAAAAAAACAGGTTGCATAAAAAAAATCAGGAGACAGAATGGCATCAGTTGTTCAGTAGCAACCCCAGAAACAATGTCCTCAAATGACTCAATTATAAAAACAGAACAAGAATTTTTAACATATACACGGTTTCAAAAATTTTTACCTAAACTGGAAAATACTGGACTATATTCACTGCAAACCAATGAAAAACAAAAAATGAGTAGTTAATCAAGACACAGGGTTATGTGGAAAAGAAAATTCAACCCAAGAGAGGTACAAGAAGTTCCAAGGTGATGGTCAAGGGAGATCTTAGGACAAGGGCTTGGCAGAAGGCCTTAGGGAACAAGCAGTCAAACTGAAGGAGGAAGATGCAGAAATTCTCTAAGAAAAATACATGTATAAGTGTGTGTGTGTGTGTGTGTGTGTGTGTGTGTATACACACACACACACATACATACATACATTTAGTTTAATAAATCTAAATTAAGTAATTTCCTGATGTGCTTAAATACATCAAGAGGAAATACAGATTGTTGCTTGAGAGTTTGGGGATGAATTAATGATAAGTATAGTGAGAAAAAAGCAAATAAAAAATTAACTCTAGAAAAATCAAAAACATGATAAATAAAAATATAATTATACTATACTATATGGCTCAGCAACAAATACTGTTTCATAGGCAAATAATAAAAAGCCTAAAAGTAATTGAAACAAACCTGTGATATATTCATATTTTAGGGATGGAAAGATGAGATGCATGTGTGGAGAGCAATGTAAGACGGGTAAGTATTTTTTCTCAATAGTAGAAATTTAAACGAACTTTATGCTTAAAATAATTAAAAAGTAACAGTATGTCACTTAGAATTTTGAAGGAAAAACAACAGCTTTCTAAAACAGTGTATGTGAATAATTTTTATGAAAATAAAAAACTAAAAAAGGAAAAAAGAAACGAGCTGATTGAATATCAGTGTGGTAAAGGCTCAGACCTTCCAGCTTCCGTTAAGAAGTTCAGAAGCCGGGCTAACTGCAACGGGAAGCCGTTGCAGGTTTTAGGCTAGACGGGGTCATCTCCAGATTTTATTTTATATAGATTCTTTGGCTGCAGTATAAAGGTCTTTTCTGAGAGCACCAAGATGAGGAGGAGATAGAAGTAAGGAGACACTTACCCTAGGAGTGACCTGAGGAGACTCAGCCATAGTTAAGACATATTCAAAAGGAAAAGATCTGGTAATTATCACTACGAATGTTCAAGCATAGCTCAGATGTGTCTAGTTTGCATAACGGAACACAGAAAAGAAAATGAGCTTCAGCCATAAAAAAGATCATGGGGAGGTCATGAGTTCAATTTTAAACCTATAGAATTTGAGTCGAATTGGAATGGAGCTGCCAAGTAAGCGGCTCGGAGGAGAAATCTGAGTGACAAACCTGAATTTAAGAGGCAGGTCAGTATTGCAAACTGGATATAGAAAAATGGACGTGATGAACTTGTGAAAAGTTTGTTGCCACGATAAAGTATGGAAAAAGAAGACAGAGAGTCTAGGACAGAGCACTGAAAATTGCAAACCTATGTCAAGGCTTGCAAGAGAGGAAAGAGTTGTCATGGAAGGCTGAGGAGAAACCAGAGGATAATGAGAGATGCTGCTGCAAGAAGCAAGGTGAGAACTGCAAAATGTCCTTTGGGTCGAGGTTTGTAAATGAGACAGTGCCAGCTGGGTAGCAGGAGTGGTAGCCAGATCACTGGACTAAGGAGTTAAGTCAGATGTTAGGAAGTACAGCCAACAGGAAGTTAGGTTATTAAGGATTAAAAAGAGAATTCAGCTGTCATTCCCAAGTAGCATGACTTTCCCTTTCTAGGTCATCTTCCTTTCCCGAGAAAGCACTAGGCATCTATTTAGGAGAAGGGGGCTTAACGTTGTTCGCAACTCTTAGCTCCTTGGAAGATGTGATTGTGCTTGTCATTCTTAGGAGTCTCCATTACTAGATTAGACTTATCTTTGCTCTGTGTTCTCACTTCCTTTCTCCTGCACCTTTCAAAATCCCACTCAGTCTGTGAGCTCCTTGGCACCTTCCTAGGGAAGGATCCTAGGGATCCTGAGGAATCCCCCTCAGCATTGATCCTCAGGAGCATTTACCACTGTGAACTTGGAATGCACTTTGGAGATATTCCCTGAAGACTGGAGTCACCTCTCCACTTAAAAACTCACATTATGAATTCCTGTATGATTTTTCTCTTGGTCTTTGACCAATCTAGATTCCTAAAGTCCGGTTCCTTTTACCCAGCTATGATCAGCTTTGGGCGTTATGGTCTCCTTTTCCCAAGGTATTTTGGCTTTCCATATATAAACTCTTTCTTCCTTGTTAGAGGCAGAATCTCTGTTGAAGGTTCCCCTTTCAGGAGATTAATTTTTCAATAAAACAAACTTATAATTTGTTAGATGTTCTGCATTTAGCCGAATGAAACTTCTAGCGTATATCTGGTAACTTGAAATTCCTATCACTGCATTCTCCCTCTATAACATACTGGAGACCCAAATTGAAACACATGATTTCCTCCACTGAGCTGAGTGGCTTGGAGTACACACACATGTTCCTTCACTCAGAAAATATTTATTTGGTACCTACTGTGTGACAAACACTGTCTTTTCAAAGTGATATGACTCATTTTCCTCCTATCATCTCTATTTTTTTTTTTTTTAATGTGCCCCATTCATGAAACAGCTCTGGCCACCAACCCAGGCATCAAGCTACGATGAAGAAAGGACTAGACATCTGCTTTGCCCCTGACTGATACAAGAGCACCACCACCAATCAGGTGTCTTTTTGCCCATTGCCAGGGGGTTATCATCTCTATTTTTAATGATGTATTTCAAACACATCTTTCAAATATGAAGACTTGGGTATTTGAAAGGATAAATAAGTCAATAAAATATATTAAAATACTCGACTCCAGTTTAATTCAAAACCAAAAAGAATTTTAAAATGTTGATCCTGTGGACAATGCAATTTTGATATTGTAGAGGTTCAAAAGAATAATATTTTAAAGTAGCTCCCATATACTAATGTTTATTATGCTCCAGTTGTACATATTATGATATTCAATCCCACATCAACCTTATGATATATGTTTATCTTTTTTTTTTTTTTAACTCAAGGGGAAACTGGGATTAAAAGAAAATAGTTAAATAAATTTGCTGATGTCACACAGCTAGTAATTGGTGAACCTGGATTTACAATCCAAATCTGTCAGGTCCCAAGATGACCTTGAGGAATTTAACGTGTTTGGGGGAATAGAGACACCTACTGAGAACTCAATGAGAAAATACTAAGAACAAACAAAAGAACAATAAAAACGCTCCCTTTAGGAATAATGCTCACTCCTCCATCCCTCCCATTCCATCTGAGCCTCCTGATTTCACATGTTAGGGGTTCACGCTCAGCTCCTGGACCTCCCACTAATAGGCAGCATTGTTCATTTCTTTGCATGACTCAGAATATAGACTCATATTGAAGATCACTTCATACTCAAAAGTTCGAACACATAAAATGAACCTTCTTGGCTAGGAAGGAATCCTGATAGATTTCAGAAATCAAATTCCTTTCATTGCCATCTTTGAGACAAACCGGGAAGTATCAGTTGGATTTTATTGGCTCATCTAGATGATTTTGTGTGTGTGAATAAGAATTATCTAAACCTGGAGAACAGATTAATGGTAGCTACTGGACAGCAAGATGGGGAAATATACAGCTTTGTTAAGAGCAGACTGAATCACAAATTTCTGTTGTCCTTGAGTCTTTTTTGGCCTTCCTCTGTCCAAGGGGGTCAGAAGTTTGAAGCACTTGAGTTAAATGACTAAGAGACTGACGTTCTGTCAAATAGGCAAACCAGAGGGTTTTCCGAAAAACACTGTATTTGGGTGAAATTCTGATGAAAAAGGTAGAAAATCTGCTGTTATGGAAGTAGAGAGTCAGATCACTGAAACCCCTAACTCCCAGGAATTAGTGGTTATTACATGTGGAGGAAAACACAAACTTTGTTAATACTTTTCCCATCCACTGTGAAATATCGAAACTCAGCTGTGATGTAGCATTTAACTGCACATCGAATCAGGAGTCCAGTAATAGAAACTGCCTTTTTGCGGTAGAAAACAGGGTTAGAAGCAAACCAAAATAACACATAAAACAGATCTCCATGGAGAAAATTGAAGACTGCTTCTAGCATGTAAAGATCAAGGGTACAATTCCTGTTCTGTGAAAGCTTTTTTTCCTGGGGTTTTAAATTTTCCTCTTGATTATGTGTAGAATCAAGGGGGGTCTGTGTGATTGTGCCCATGCATGACTCCAAGAAACAGAAATGGGGCAGACACAGACAGATGGTGACGGGCTCATTTTTAAGCCCAGCTATCAGGGATAGAAGTTGAGCATCTAAAGAGGATCATAAAAGTTGGCATCAGATTTTCACTTCCAAATTCAATATCCGCAGTCGGTTAAAGCTAAGTTTACTTCACTGGTAAACAATAGATTCCAAACAAAATAGTAATGAGCTTTTTAAAATCTAACTGGCTAATTCACAAATTAAAAATAATATCATCCATACTCAGTGTTAGCAAGGGTGCAGAAAAATGGATGTTCTCTTATACTATTACTTGATATATGAATTGAAACAGATTCTCCAGAAAACAATTTAATACACAAATAATTATTTGTAATGGAGAAGGATTAGAAATGATCTACTTTTTCAAAACGAGAAGACTGATATCCATTAAACCCCATCAATACAAATTAAGTTTTCAATTAATTTTCAGGATAGAGGAACTTGGTCACAGTACACTATGTTACGAACAAAATAAGATACAAATCAAATATCCAATATAATTCTCATAGAGTTCTATATAGTGAACTTTTTTTCAAAACACCTGATATACTCCAAAATGTTATTAATTGCAATCTCTCATGTTGGACAATGGATGCCTTTATTTCTCCTACTATAGCACTTTAAAAAAATATTGTTTTATAATAAGTTTTGTTTCAGTGAAAGATTATTTAAAAAACAATATACTGTCTTCCTTTTGAGTGCAAATCCTTTTATATCTGCCGATGCATTTTTCAAAGTATATCCCTATATAATCTGAGAAAGAGAATTCTCCTCACCTAGGAGAAACACATCTTTACTGCTTTTGTTGAGTCTAGCCTCATAATCCCTTTCTTCTACTCTGTGATATAACCAGAATTGGATGTCAGACTCAGGATCACAGCTTATAAAAAATCCAAACACTAGAGCTCCATCTCTCAACCACTCCAACTCTCTACAAGACCACGTGCATAGGAAAATAACTGCCACACATTCAACGGGCGCTCCCCTTGAGTACGTTCCCTAAAGAGCATGTGTCTACCCATGGATTTGCAAAGGCGAAAACAGAAAAGGTTCAAGATACTCAACTTGAAGAAAGGTGAATCCTTTATGATTTTGTCCAAAGACTCACCCTTGCACGTTGTTTCCTTCTCAGGTCATGGGAGATGTTTCCTTGAAGGCTTCTTACTCTCTTCCCCCTTGAGTAATGTAGAAATTAATTAAATTGAGGTACAAGTGCAGGCAGAAGTACTGGAAGAGTTCGGTTGAACTCCTTTCTTTTGGGGGAAAATGAATTCTCTCTCTCTCTCTCCCACTTTCTCTCCCCCTGTCAATTAATTTAACCAGCAAAACAACCTTATAAGGTAGGTACTATTATTAGCTCTACTGTGCCAGGAAACCTGAGGGATTAATTAATTTTCCCAGGGTCACAGAGTTAATTTGTTGCAGAGTTAGGACACAAACTCAGGCAGTTTAGCTTCTAAACCTGCCCCCTATCTATCTAGCTAGCTATCTACCTAGGCAGATACTATTGGCCTACTTCTTCCAAAAGCATGACAATTCATCAGGCCACAGGAAAATCTCTGATCCACAATCCAGTATGTCTTTTTAAGTGAGCAAAAACAATTTAAAGCCTCAAAGTCCTCACAGGCTAACTTGCAGCTTCACCTGTGATAATGTGAAAAACGCAAGTTTTTGTACTACCAGCACAGCACCTCAGCTGTACTGAATCAAAATCTCTGCAACCCATTAACCTAAGGGTTGAGGCCTTTCTGCTAGGACCATCTGAATGGTCACCAGCAGATGAAGCAAAGCCATTTGCGCTAGAAGAACTTCTGACCCAAGGGGATAGCCAGGACTCTTAGTTTTAGATTTCATTTAGCAAGGTGGCTGTTTATCATCAGACTCCACTTCCCTAAAGTTCTAAGCACGTTTCCAACACTGACAGGCATTACTGCAGGACAATTTAAACACACAGGTATGTGCTTTTTTGGATGGATTTATGAACGGATGGGTGTAACTCATCATATTTATATTTGAAAAAACACGTATAGTATCAATATCTGGAAGATATTAATCACGCCTATTCCATTTTTTCATAAAAAGAGAAGAAACGTACTTTTTATATGCTATTGATACTTTCTTTTTCATTGCTTTCTAAATCAACCAACAAAATTTTTTAGGCACACCTAGGGTATCATGGTATAAATGATAAGGTGTGGTTGATTTGGGTAAGCTTCAGCATTGCAATGATATTGAAATGAATTCTACTGAATCAATCATTTCTTTCACTGTGAAGTTGAGAGTATTATGTGAAACCTGATTGGAGTAACTATAGAAATACGGTTTTGCCAACATTTAATTAAGACACCAAAGGATATTCCTAAAGTGTAAAAAGAATTCATTCCTTATGTTTGATGTATATTTGAGCTATTTGAACCTTGGTCTATCACTTAAAATGCTTTGATCTCACCCTTAATGTAGTTGGTTTAGATAATATGGTCTAACGGTGCTCATCTATTCTAAGCTTTATGAGTGCAATCTGCTTGAATCTGCTCTTACTCTCCAGCCTGAAGTTTATTCTATCCTAGAAACTCATTATTGGTCAGTGGTTAGATCAACAGACTGTAAAGAAAAAAGTCTGGAGATACTGCCCATCTGCACACTTTATCTCATTTAAGCCCATTTCTATGGGGATATTTTCCAATCAGTTAAATAAAAATGATATTCAGCCTGTGTATGGCTACTTCCTTTAGCCAAGACAATAAAGAATGGATTTATTATCTACTTTTCCTTAAAAAATGCTTTTGTGTGGAAAAAAATTATGACAAACTCACATAAAAACTGTTTGTGGGGCACAATTTTCAAATAAAACTCATTATATTGATAGACATTGAAATTACTGCTCGATGTGCAGGGACATAAATATCCATTCTGCCCAAAACAAATTTAGCAAGATCAAAATATGTAACACTAAGAACATTTCAGCTTTTCTCTAACACATGGAGCCAGCCATACATGCCAACCTGATTCTATCGCCTCTCTTCATTAAGCTTGAAAGCATATTTTGTGTTGCTTTTAGCAGCTCCTAAAATTTCTTTGTCTCTTAGCACAGCACCATAAAAGTTCCCACTTGACAGATCACAAATCGTTCTCACAGTGCAGCCAGTCCCCTGGCACGCACTGGCTACATCCTATTCTCCAGACCCATTACTAAGAGCAGTTATGCACTTTTGCACAAAACTTAGTTTCAGGATCTGGAAAATGCTTGACCCTGTCCTATCAATTCAGAGCAGGGAATGGTCTACTTTAGACAAAGCATTTATTTTCACTAGGAGTGAAAGGAGAGAGTGTTTCCTCTGTGATGAAATACATTTGAAACAATAAAAAGTGGGTTAAATCTGAGGTCGAGGAAATTTGACCACACAACTATGCCCTGGATATTTAGGACTCTCTCATGTACCATAGCATGTGTAATTATGGGTTCCTTCAACTTCGTCTCTAGAGGATATTGAAGAACGTGTAATTGGTATGTCATCCTGTTATTTGTTCCTTCATTCCCCAGACATTGATTGAGAATCTACTTGATTCTACACACGTTGCCAAGTGATACAATCACAGAGATGTAGAAGACACAGTTCCTGTCCACAGCTGTACATGGATTTGCAGCTATGCAGGCATTTACAGTAAAGTGCAAGAGATGTATTATTAAATAAGGAGAAACATTCTGTGGGAGAGGAAGAGGAGTCAGGAAAGTTTTTATGGAGGAATGAAAACGTGAGCAGAATTTTGAGATATGAATGGGAATTTCTTAGGTGATCACTGGGTAACAGGTAATGTGTAAAAGGTACACAATTTTGAAAGTGTAACATATCTGCAGAATAGCAAATAGCTCAGAATGAGTGGAACCCATGTAGTATGTGGTGAAAAGGGGATGAGACCAGAGAGGTACACAAAGTCGAATCCCAAAGGATCCTGAACGTTAGTAAGAGTTATAGGGCTTTTTTTATGGAGAGCCAATCAAAGATATGACTCAGGGAAGTTAAATGACCAGATGTTCAGATATTCTTATTTAAGTAATAATGTAAAGTAACTACAAAAGCCAGTATGACAGATTGCAAAAGCAGCTACAAATTCTCACCATCCCTACATGTGTATCCCTTTGCAAAGTGACTCTGAAGTTTCTCCCATCAAGAGGCAGAGTGAGTTTCTCTAATCATTGAGTCTTTGCTTGGTATGTGACATCCTTTGGTCAATGGGATAGTAGCAAATGTATGCACTCATAGACTTGGAAAGGGCTTTCACAGAGAGGCTTGCTCTCCCTTGCCGCTCCTGAAAACCTCCAACTGCATGTGAAGCAGTCTGGGCTGCCCTCCTGAGTGATGAGAGGCATAATTCTCAGTTATTCCATTGCCCTATCATCTTGTTAATAGCCACATATATAAGTGAGGCCATCCCAGATCATCCAGCCACCAGACAATCCCTGATGTGACCTTGTGACCTGACAACTGACTATAGATGCATGAACAAGCCCAGGAAAGATCACCTGAGCTATCCCAGACCAGAAAAACTAAGCAATAACCCCAAATAACTGTGAGCTAAATAAATGGTTGTTTTAATCCAGAGTTTTGAGGCAGTTTTTTTTTAATGGAATAAAGCTAACAGATACAAGAGCGAGCATTATTAGAGACATATAAAACTGCAGTAACTATTCCAAGAATTTCATGCGCATTACTTCATTTAATTATGTAAAATCTTATGATTTATGTCCTCATTTTATGGATAAGAAAACTGATCTGTAGCCATTGCTTTTGACTACTGAGTAAGCCGAACTACACAGAAAGTAAAATAATGCAAAACAAAACAGACAAAACATGGACTGAAAACAGAGTAATTCATTGATTAGTGATGGTGATGCTTGGTCTTATGGGAATTCTATTTACCTCCAGGTAAAGAGAACTTATGAGACAGACTTTGTGATACATATGTCTACCTCGTTTGTAAAGTTTTAGGTAGACTCAGCCAGGAATATAAATGAGTGGGACAGAAATGTGTTCGATGTAAGAAGATAACAAACAATGTATAGCTCATGCTCCATCTAAAGTGGGCAACTTCCATCTAATTGTTGCCATGCAAAATGTGAACCCAATATTCTCAGTATTTTCAGAACTTATAAGATTTTTTCTTTTTTTTTTTCTTAAAAAGCTAAGGGCTTCCCTGGTGGTGCAGTGGTTGAGAGTCCGCCTGCCGATGCAGCGGACACAGGTTCGTGCCCCGGTCCGGGAAGATCCCACATGCCGCTGAGCAGCTGGGCCCGTGAGCCATGGCTGCTGAGCCTGCGCGTCCGGAGCCTGTGCTCCGCAACGGGAGAGGCCACAACAGTGAGAGGCCCGCATACCACAAAAAAATAAAAATAAATAAAAATAAAATAAATAAATAAAAGCTAAAATTCTGGATTTAATGTGAAATATTCTAGGATTTAAATATTATAATTAATTTATAACAATGTAAAACAAGTGTGTCACAAATAAGCATCCTTGCTAGCATTTGACTGGTAGATATCTAGTTTGTAATCTGAAATCAATACTGTTGAGTATGGTGGGTTTGGTGGCGTTGGTGTGTTGATTATTAGGCTACTTAAGTCTGTCAGTGTACTTCTATGTTCAGTATAGGGCTGCTGGTGACAGAGACAGTTTGCTTGGGAATCTGAACCTGAAACAATTGGTTTTTTGTTTTGTTTTGTTTACTCAAGAAAAATGTCCACCAATTGGGAACTATCCTGACATTAGACACTCTGAAAACTTAGCACCTCTGGCTTCTAAACTGAGCCCTCAAAGACTTAGTATAATCAACCTTTGCTAGCTGTAAGCCAGGAAACATCTGGATACCTTCATCCTTAAAGAACCCTGATTTATTTCTACAGGTCCCCTCCTCCCTAATGTACTAGAACTCCTTGGGAGATCAATCATCTCCCTCATTTACCTCTGGAAACATGTCCAGTTGTACTTAGTTTTTAGTCATTTGGCCCTATCCATACTTTTCTAAGAAAACTGTCATGTTGGGCTTCCCTGGTGGCGCAGTGGTTGAGAGTCCGCCTGCTGATCCAGGGGACACGGGTTCGTGCCCCGGTCCGGGAGGATCCCACATGCCACGGAGCGGCTGGGCCCGTGAGCCATGGCCGCTGAGCCTGCGCGTCCGGAGCCTGTGCTCCGCAACGGGAGAGGCCACAACAGTGAGAGGCCTGCGTACCGAAAAAACAAAAACAAAAACAAACTGTCATGTTATTTTCTTGGGGTCCTGCCTGTCTTTCTCTGGCTGGTTCTAAGAGCTCTGATTGGCTGTGTTGATGAGAGAACTCAGGAGCTTCTCTGTCCTTCTCTATCTTTCTCTGCAGGGGGCATGGGAGGGCGGTGGGGCATCTAAATGAACCCAAGTTCTGGTGAGATACCCTGAAGTTCACATAATGCTCAGCATTGAGAAAGGGCCTAACTGCCATGGCAAGGACCACTCAATGGGAGAGAGGACCCCTTATCTGGCAAACTTTATTGTTGCCAACACATCTTGCTCCTTTTTTGCTACCCGACCATCTGCCCTGTGCAGGTGATAGTGGCAAATGGGCTGGACTTTCAATGTCTTTATTATATCGATTTCAATTTATTTTGATCTTTACAGTCTTTTCTCTTTGCCAGCAAAAGTTTCTGACCAAGGGAAATGCTCCTCAGAGTTGGCTTGTTTCTAAGTTGTAGCACTTTAAAAAACACTAATAAGTAATAAGACAAGTGACAGGTAAGGGTCAAAAGATGAATGGTCAAGGGTAAGTTGTAGGAAAGCACATCAAGGCAGGGTCAGGGAGAAAAGCAGAGCCTGATACCCAGGTCCATGTTTTCCTCTCAGGTCTGTCTCAAGCTCTGAGAATAATCATATCCTTAGACAAGAGAATTTGGCTTTGCAGAACATGGAGCTAAGGGGCTCAGAAAATTTAAGATCAATTAGTTATATCCTGATCACACTCTGGTCTATGCAACAGTACTAGAATCATGGCTTGTGCCTTTAACACCTGTTCTAATAACTGGTCCTCCTTCAGTCACCTGTCAGTAGTTCAGCTCCTTCAGACATGAGGTCACAGCTTTCTTATTTCAGGTTATTTCATTGTATGAAGATGCCTAAAACCCAGCCAAGTTTTTGGAGCCTATTACTTGTTGAAAAATTTTTCTAACGTTTTCCTGCATGTTGTTTTCTAAAATTCCTCATCCCTCTGTGGCTCCCTTCCTTTTTTTTTAAACACTCATCCCTAAATTCTCATAGACTTATTCTGTGCTAATTGAAATAGCTTTTCAAGAAGTTGGGTATCCATCCATTTATCATTTGGATGCACCCCACTTGGTTGCAGGAAAAGCCAGTATACCTAAAACCTTCTTCCATTTCTGCCTCCATTTAGCATTCTTGGTCTCTTGCTATCTCAGTATGATGTGTCTAAGTGTGATTTCTTTCCAGTTATTCTTTCTGAGTAGAATGCAGTAGGTCACATTAGGTTGACAAAGTTTATTTGTAACACCTAAAACAAAACAGATAACAAATGTTCTATTTTAAAAGACGTAAGAGAGCTGTGAAAGTAATGAAGACTAGATGAATTAAAATTCCAGAAAGGAAAGATTGGGATTTTTAGTGAGTTAACATTCACTGGCCATTTTTTCTCTCCTGAAGGCATCTGTCCATTCTAGACCTGGGCTAATGATCAGACTTGATCAGGGCAGAAGGAGTCTCCTGAAGGAAAGAGAAAACAGTGGGGTTTGGAGGTTTGCACAGGCTGGTGAAACATAATGGAATGTGATGGGGTCCTCCAAACACAACTGATTTCCTCATAAAGCATTTGCTGAATTTTGGGTGGCATGGGAGTTTGGAGAGATAGACCAGAAACTTCTAAAAGGCAGCAAGAAATCTCTTGTGGTCTCACAGTTTTTTGAAAATAAAGTCCAAGCAGAAAGACTCAAACTATGACTAGTTTCTCCTGAAGACTCTGGGCATGAAATTAAAGAGTTAAGATTAAAACTCTAGAGGGCAGAAGTGAATCTCAATCTTCTAGAATTAAATCAAAATCCCAAGGATGCCACATTTTAGAAACAGAAATGAATCCAAGGTGGACGGTCTTACTAATAATACTGAAGCCCAAGACAGACATTCTAATCCTTGGTTGTAATGATCAGTTGCTCACACTCTCCCTAACAGAGGGCAGTGTGAACACTTTCTGCAGGAAAGTAGCATCATTTCCAGTCTCTGTGGTTCTTTGTACCATAAAATGTCATGAAACATGAAGAGGCAAGAAAATGTATTTGAAAATCAAGACAAAAGGTAAATAATGGAAGGAGATTTGCAGGTAATCTAACTATTGGCTTTGGCAGACAAGGACGTGGAAGTGACTACTTTAAACAGGTTAATCTTCTTAGGGTTTGTTGAGCCTTTTGGTATCTCTTATCTTTCTGGAATTTTTCTCAGCCATTATCATTTTGAATAGTACCTCTGCTCCTTTGTTGCCTCTGGAACGCTGATGAGATATATCATGATGTTAGTTATTGTTCTAACTAGTCTATCTAGCATAATTTGAATTTGACTTTTTAATTTTGTTTTTGTTTCTCTTCCATTAGAATATGTATTCCTTTAGGACACGGATTTTGAACGTTTTGTTTATTGCTCTATCTATAGCCCACTAAAAAGTCATTTAATCTAAAAAATTCTACAGAATATTCTGATTGGAGGAAAATAATTCCTCTGAAAAATATAAGGAAAATATATCTGACAAAATTCTGAATGATACATATAACAAACTCAGTTATATGCATCAAATTAAGAAATAAAAGCTATCATACTATAATAGTGAAATATATAAATGTATCTACTAAAATAGGAATAAATAAAATAATAGTTAATATTCAAAGTAATGCTTACTTTGAACTTCTATTCCACCTTTCCATACACTAGTCTATATGGCTTCAACAGTATTATTATTTAACATAATCTTGGGATTCTTATTTAAATCAAAAATATAAAATAAATTAATAAAATCACAATTATTTGTACATACTATACTTTTCTACTGAGAAAGCTTTGGACTATCAGCTGAAAATCCATTAAAGTTAACAAGAGAGTTAGATAAGTGGCTGAATACAAAATTAATTAGAAACTATTTTCTACATACTGGTAATATTTGTTTAGAAAATACTTTGGAAAACTTATTCATAATAAAAAATTCAAATAATATATTGAAACAATTTTAAGGAAACTTATGGGAACTATGTATAAAAGAAAAGAAAAGAAAAGAAAAGAAAACTTTTCTGAGACATTTAAAAAAATAGAAGGAAACAAATGGAGAACTATTACATCCCTAGTTAAGAAGGCTGGGTGTTATAGATTACATTTATTTTCAAAATTATTTATGGAAGTGTATCCAAATGCTAATGCTCAGGACACTGATTTAGAGTATGTCAGTACAGATGACACACACACAAATACCCACACACACATGCTCACGGCTCATGACAAAGGAGTTCAGGAAATCCTACTGACTTTTTTTATTGGATAATCATATAAACATTCAACTGTTGGCTGGTTCTCAGAAATTCTGCCATAAGTGAATCTACAGTAAATACAGTTTTGTTTAACCAAGACTTATTCAAATATATATCTTTGGTAGCACCTAATTAACCTATGACATAGTGTTATACAGAATAACATTTTGAAAAAGTGCTAATTAATAGGCTTACCCTAATTTAAAGCAAGATCACAGGAGAAATTTGATGTTAATCTTAAAGTGATTCTAATATTCCACTGAATGAATAGCCAGCGGTCACTGATATAAACCATTAACAAAGGTATTAGCATGAGCAAATTCTCCTTTCACATATTAAAACATAGTGCAACTTGGTAATAATTAAAAGATAATTTTAGAACTATAAGGAAAGATATATCAATAAATTGGAGCAGAACAGTTCAGAAATTCCCATGCATTAATCTATCCATTAATAAATGTTGACTGAAGAGTTACTGAGCCAGAATACAGCATTTCTGAGCATGCTTTAGTTTATCTAAGAACTTTATAGCTACAAAGGAGAAATCAAAAATCTTTGGGAAAGAGAAAGATAATTTATTAAATCATGTTAGAAAATTGTTTACTTATTTGGGGAAACATCAAACCTTATATAAAATCTCACATAATGTATCAACAAATCCATATTGGTATTCAGACTAGCTGCTTAACTACAAAAATCTGAGAAAATATAAGCAAAGGTCAAAAATATATTTAGAGGGGGCAGGACAATCTAAGTTTAAAAGTATTAGAGGGATTCCCAAAGTAAAGAATCAATAAATTTAACATCATTAAAAACTTTATTTCTCAAAAATTAGAAAGAAAAATTAATTAAATATTAAAAATAATTAATTTTCATTAGAAATGCATAAATATTGATATTTTAAAACTTTGTAATCCCACTTCGTAAATGTTCTAGGATCAGGAGCTATAAAAAATAAATAGGAAAATTCAAAGAAATAAGTATAAATGCATATATACACATCACATGCACATTTCAGTTCATACGATATATATGCATATAATACTGATATGTAAAATGAATGTACACATCAAATTATTAGAGAATGATACGTAGTTCATTCTGGAATTCCAAAGGTTAGTCTTATCACCCAGGCATCACGTACCTCTCAAAAGAAATATTCTAGATTACTTCAAAGAATTGCATAATGACCACATAGCACTAACTCCAAAGCTGTGAAAATGCATAAGTAATGGGTCTCTTTCC
>NW_006782866.1:188162-194631 GCF_000442215.2 Lipotes vexillifer
TCTTTCCCTTTTAGAACCTGTGAGAAATCTCAGCAGAAGAAGGGAGGTCACAGCACCCCACTGACTGTTGTAGTTTCATTTTATTTGCTGTTTTGTTTTCTGAATTAACTAGCTACTGATTTGTCTGCTTTTGCAAAATGCTAAAGAGTGAACCTGGTAGACAGGTGTGGGAAAATCTGGGGGTGGGGGAAGAGAGTTGGGCAATGGATTTCCCCAAAAAAGTTCTATGCATCAAAAACAGCCTGCCACATTTAGCAAGGGAAGACAAAGGGACCTATTGTTTTTCTTGCCAAACCAATGCAGAGGAGATCAACAGCCCCACAACTTCAGGGCAGGAGAATAGCAGTGTTTCTGTCACATATACCCCCAACCAGATACTACAATCTATTCCTGAAAAGGTAACTCAGGAGACATGGGAGGCCTGTGGTAGGCCTGCGTGCCAACTTCTTCAATAACATGGGTATTAGAAATGCCACCTTTTGACGTCCATAACTCATGAGGTTCTTTGCATTGCAAGGGCAAAAATTTGGAGCAAAGTATCTTAAACAAGCCCTGTTCTCCAGAACTGTCCCTGCAAAAATGAACCCATAGTTGTCTGAAAGTTGAAAGCAGCTCTTCAAAGAGGCAGTCTCTGGAGTCTTAGAACTATCATGAACAAAATGGCCTTTTCACTGGAATATGCTAGAGAGACTATTCAACTCAGGATGATGAGATTTTTCCTCATGCCAGTCCTAGTGATGGCAGCCACATAGCCTGGCATGGGCTCTCTTTACCTGGTGCAGGACTTGGGCTCTGTGTAAACATCTTTGTGGTGAGACAGCAGAGGGCTATCCCTGGAGATGTGTTAAAACGAAGCTATTAACAACAACAACAACAAACTCAAAAGACAGGAAGTCTTGATGACGATGTAGAGAAATTTGAGCCTTTGCACACTGTTGGTAGGAATGCAAAATAGTGCTGCCATATTGGACAATAGCATGGAGGTTCCTCAAAAAGTTAAAATAGAACTACCATATGATCCAGTAATCCCACTTCTGTGTATTTACTCAGAAGAATTGAAATCAGGATCTCAAAGACATCAGCATTCCTATGCTCATTGCAGCATTGTTCACAATAACCAAGATATGGAAATAACTGAAAATAACCTAAATGTCCATCAACAGATGAATGAAATAAAGAAATATGGTATATACATACAGTGGAATACTATTCAGCCTCAAAAAAAAAAAGGAAAGCCCACCTTGTACAACAGATAAACTTTAAGGACATTATGCTAAGTGAAATAAGCCAGTCACAGAAAGAAAAATATAACATGATTCCACTTATATGAGGTGTTTAAAATAGTAAAGTTCATAGAATCAAAGAATGGACTGATGGTTTGCCAGGGGCTGGAGGGAAGGGAAGTTACTAATCAACAGGTATAAATTTTTAGTTAAACCAGATGAATAAGTGCTAGAGATCTGTTGTATAACATTGTAACTATAGTCAACAATAATATACTGTACACTTAAATGTGTTAAGAGGGTAGATTTCCTGTTAAGTATTCGTACCATGATAAAATCAGATTAAAAAAAGGTCTAATTTCCCATTTACATTAATCAGTAGCCAGAAGTGGTTTCCCAAATAGGCAGCCCTACTTTTCTCTGCCCATAACCTTTTTACACCTTCCATTCTTCCTGACTGCAGCTTTCTGTAGCCAGAGGGCCCTGTATATCCTTTCTCTCCTTACTCTGTACAACCAGCTGGGCAAAGTTTATTCTGTTTTATATACCATAATCTGTCATGGCTGATTTTGTTATAACAAGATCTGAACAGATGGGGAATGGTTTGCTCAAGAATTACTTGCAATATGAGTGACCTATAGAAAAAATTGGAAACTGGAATGCAATCCCTGCAATAATATCCCAAACTCGTTATCCTCCCCACAGGATGCCCATGGATCTTGCCTCCACATGAAGGTGTTAATGACTAATCCGGAGACCTATAAGGGAGCACAGTCCTCTGGTAAATAGCACGTGCACAAAGGAATAAGACAGCAACAGAGAAAGGCAGTAACATTTCTTTGCCATAACTTGTCTTTCTGATTTTTTTCCTATTAAGTGACATATACTTAAAAGATACAAACACAATCAGTTAACAATGGAGTGGAAATGCTGCAAATAAGGCAATTTCCTTAGATCTGGAAGAGCTCCAGAATTAGACAGATTTCTATCAGCATTTAATACATTTTTTTAACACCTACTGAGTCCAACTTCACAGTTCTTCAAAGTTCTCCCTAAGCATAACAGGGAAGATAATCAGAAACCATTATGGACAATATGCTGTCTGAAAAGAGTATTAAAAAAAAAAGAATCGGGCAATGAGAGTGCTATTAATCCTCTAATCCAACTGCCCATATTTATGTTGCTTTTACAAAAAAAAAAAAAAGCCATTCTGAGTGGTTAATGCCTCCACTGCCACTCCAAAGAGAGCATACAAATAAATTAAAAAATCCTTCTCTGCCTAAGTTCTCTGTGGTTTAGTATGTTTTACAGTGACTGCTCAGTTAGAACCAGTCTGAGGCCATTTCTACATTTAAAAAATTGCAACATTGACCATATGATCTTTGAACAGCATTTGTGATCTGACTACATATTCCCTGCAGCTCCTAAAATAACATGAGTAGAGAAAATAAAGAAAATGAAGAGAAAGAATGTTTTCGCTATTATGTTACTATTACATTATATTACAGGCTTCTCTGGTTGAAATCTGCTATTCCTTTTTAACTACTTACCCATATCTTAGGCATTTTCTAGTCTCTACCAAGCCTTCCTGACATCTTGAGTCTGTATCAAAGCCTGGGCATCATTTTTTAAAATCAGAATTAATCACTTGATTGAACTGTGTCTCTATTGTTCTTTTAGTTGAAGTAGTTTCTTCTGCACAAGTAAAATTAATTTTTTGAAGGCCGAGACCACTGACTTTCATCTTCCGTAATTAACACTAAATAACACAATAAAAAAGTGCTACCTTCCATATTTAATACTTAATAGTAGAGTATCAACGTCTAAATTTCCTTTTTTATGGCCAAACAATTCATATCATGCCTCATGAAAAACAGCTTAAGGGATAGAAGTCATGTACTGAATGGACAGATGAGGCTGTTTCATTAAGTTTGGTAATAGCAGATTTAAGGAGGTACCTTGTGGATCCAGCACTCCTCCACAGGCAGCTTCATGTCTTCAGAGAAAGTGACAGAAGCTTCAAGACTGTCATCCTCCAGTTTTATTTGTGTCCTGTACCCTGAGTTCAGTGTGGTTAGAGATCTAGGGCCTTACTACTCTGGAAACTTTCCCCACTGTGACTCACAAACTTTGCCAATCATGCTCCAGAGCCACTCTAAAAAATGAGTCACCAGGGTAATGACACTCAACGTTTCAACAGCTCTTTACCCCTGTTAGTTAATTATCCTACAACGCAGAAAATGACCATGGTTCTTATTTAAGAGGAAAATGAATGGTTTTGCTAAAGTTGCAAAAGTCAGTGAAATTGGTTCCTAGATAACTGGGCATTTTGCCTCACATATAGCCAGGAGGATACCATGTGCTTTCCTGCTTCTCTCTCCCAGCAACAAAGACCTTTTCCCCGGATATGTTGCCCTCCTTTTACCAAGAATTCTTTCAGCAAACTTCCTTCTGTTGTATCCCTTCCATGAACAACCCCAGTGAACACCTGAGAGTCATTAGGCTAATGGTTCCCAGCTTTGTTTAGAGCTAGGAAAAGGTTCATGGTTTGAAAAGATGAACAAGTTAGAGGAAAAATCCACAGGATGGTTGCTGCTTTCCCACCAAGTCTTTCCATCTACCTTCCCTAGGCACTATCATTTACTCATCAGTTCATCACCATCACCATTCCATTCTCACACACTCACAACCACACACACACACACACACTCTCACAACCACACCCATACCCACTGCTTTCATCAGTCCTAACCTAAAGCTTTTCCCGTCCTCTTCAGTGTGAACGATACCAAATCCTTTTTCCTTATTCTTATACACGAAGCTGAGTTGGGGTTGACTTTATCGAAGGTTTATTAATTAGGGATTAAAAAAAAAAGTACAGAGGATGTGTTTATGACTGCCACTTCACTTTCTTCCCACCAGTTCTGTCTTCATTCTTTCTGAGGTGGAAGTGACCAAGGAAATTATAGCAGAAACAGCATTTTCTCTGAATTCTATGGACCCTGAACCCTTTCCTCAATCTGGCTGGCACCTGTGTGTGTGTATGTTCTCTATAGTGGATGGTTAAGCGAAAACCCAACTCTGCCGATGGGAGGACCATGCTCAGAATGTTGGCCAGTAGGTCACAAAGACATTATTTTTCTCTTTATTGAAACAGAGAAAAATACATACTATATATGCCATATACCCAGTACTCAGAAAAGAAACTGTTAACTTTTTGTCACACTGACTGTAAAAATATTGTCCCTTGTCTCACATTCCTTGCCCCATTATTTGTCCTGACTCCCTAGAGGTACACACTATTATGAATTACATGTGTATCTTTCCAGTCCGTATTCTGCTTGTTTTACTTAATTTTTTCTTTGTTTGTTCATTTTACCTTATACACATAAACACACACACTATTAAGTGCATATCAAGGGCTTTTGAAATGTGTTTTAAATATAGATAGTACTTATTTTAAATATTGTTTTATAATTTTCTCTCTTTAACATTATGCTTTCTAAATTTTACCACATGGATGGATAGACAGATTCCTATATACATGGGTACCTATATACACAGATTATAAAGAGAGAAAAAAAAGGAGAGAAAGAAAGAAAGTGAGTGTTTGGGGATGGAAGTGAAGAAAGAAAGAATATGTTTACTTTCAAAAGCTATAAAGTATTTTATTGTGGGAATATGTCCCATTTCATGAATTAACATTTAACATCCTAGCAACTGACATTTAGGCTAGTTCCAGGTTGTTATTTTTATGATTGCACATAATGTTTCCATGTTGTGTATGGTACAAGACCATTTTTACCCCATATCATTTACTGAATAGCTTGTCTATACCTTATTGATTTGCCCTTTTGTAAACCTGGAAATTTTTTTGCCGTTATCTCTTCAAATATTCCTTTTGCCCCATTCTCATTTAGCTTTTTTTAAACTACTAGAAGTATTTTAGAGATTCTCAGATCATCTGCCATACCTTTTTAATGTCTTTTTCAGTTCTTCCATCTCTTTATTTTGGAGACCACATTGTTAGTGATTTTCTCAGACCTATAATCTAGTTCACTAACTTTCTCTTCAGCTGTGAACATTTCTCTATTTAACCCATATTGAGTTGTTATGTGTTTTAATCTCAAGGGCTAGATTTCTTATTGCTTGAATTTCTTTTTTAAAAATATGCCTTTTTTTTTGGTAATATCCTATTCCTGTGTTAATAAAGTCTACCCTTCTCTTTATCTCAATAAAAATTAGAAATATACTTTTTAATTTTCCTTTTCACGTTGTTCTTTTATATCTGGTCTTTGCTTGTAAATTCTCCTGTTCTTTGAATCTATTATTTTTGCCCGTGACAGTGGGCTTTCTGATGTGCTTGTAATTTTTGCTTGTGAGCTTCTCTATTCTGGGAGATATCTTGCTAGAGGATGCTATGCTTGTCCAGGGTTGTGGATTCATGCTTATACATCAGTTTCAAATTTTGAATCCTGGAGGGGTGGGGGAATAAATTGCATTTGTTTTAACAAAAGTGACTTATTTTCCACTCTTGGCCTGGGCATGTGGCCTGCTTTTATGGTGTGTTCAAAGGCTGATGGTCACTACTCAGATTTATGCAATGAGCCTCATTCCAGCTTCCCCTCATAGGGAGCTTTGACACCCACACTGGGATAGGCATTCATCCCTAAGGGGGCATCCACTGGCCTCTGTGGTGACAGTGTCTAATGCCCTCAGATTTGAGTTCCTTCTTCATATTTGGCTCTTAGAAAGTTACCTTTCTCATTTTTGATATCTGCTATGAGTTTAAAATTAAGCATGTGGCCTTCTCACTCAATTCTTCTTCTGTTCTTTGGCCAGAAGTTCACTTCCCCATGGACCTGTAACTACATTAATCTTATTCCATTTCTCCATAGATGCCTAGGTCTGTCCCTTAACTCTCTTTTTCTTTCTGCTTCTGTATCACTTACCCCTACATTATTGCCAAACTGCTTTTATTACTATGATTACCTAATATCTTAATATTTCATTTTATTTTATTTTATTTTTTATTTATTTATTTTTTTTGCGGTATGCGGGCCTCTCACTGTTGTGGCCTCTCCCATTGCGGAACAACAGGCTCCGGACGCGCAGGCTCAGCGGCCATGGCTCACGGGCCCAGCCGCTCCGCGGCATGTGGGATCTTCCCAGACCGGGGCACGAACCCGTGTCCCCTGCATCAGCAGGCGGACTCTCAACCACTGCGCCACCAGGGAAGCCCTACA
>NW_006782866.1:194772-209036 GCF_000442215.2 Lipotes vexillifer
GCGGGCCTCTCACTGTTGTGGCCTCTCCCATTGTGGAGCACAGGCTCCGGATGCGCCGCAGGCTCAGCGCATGGCTCACGGGCCCAGCCGCTCCGCGGCATGTGGGATCTTCCCAGACCGGGGCACGAACCCGCGTCCCCTGCATTAGCAGGTGGACTCTCAACCACTGCGCCACCAGGGAAGCCCATATCTTAATATTTTAAAAGGTAAGATTCACTCTCCCTTCCCTTTTAAAATTCTATTGGCTATTCTTGAACCTTGACTTTTCTGTGGGAATTGTGGTGGAATCAGTTTGTGGTAGACTTATCATGATTATGGGACACACAGTTCCCCCAAAGGTATAGAATATCATACCCAGGTAATAAATAATGTGTTGATAACCCTGTGACCAATCCCACTCATAAGATGACCTTGTTACTAAATTGTAACAGACCACTATGTGCAATTTAACTGGGATGTTCCAGAGCAAATGGTTCCAATTCTGTTCTCTTGCTCCTTAGAGAAGCAGCTAGAGAGGTAATGGGACAGGTGAACAGGCTTGCCTCCCATCAATGGGAGAACCTTTCAGAAATGCACAAATTTCTTCCGTGGAAAGCTCTATAGAGGAATTATTCCCATATCTACGTATGAAGGAAGGACAAAGCCCATGATATCGTCTATTAATATTTGTAAACTTTTCGAGTGAAAGTGGTTAACTCTGAGATTTTTGAACCTAATACCAACACCATTAAGGGCCTGATCACTGAATAAAAGAAGGCTGGATGAAGAGGTGTGGGAAGTGGATTCCCTTCACTGCATCACACTTTTGCTTTCCTTCAGCCATTCAACACAGGCAGTGCAATACCTTCCAGGCAATGTCCCGTAAGGAGGGCACCTTGAATACCTGGAAGCCAGGTGGAGACTGTTCAACTCCCAGAGGCTGGTTAATGTCTCATTTCTTGGGAGAGGAGGGGTGAGGGGAGAGTGTCAAGAAGGAAAATGAATCACCACACGGAATCTTCATCAATCTTACCCATGGCCTTTGAGCACAAAAAGAGGCAGGTAACTGTGGTAACCCTAACCACATTACCAGGACAGTGTATTATCACGAAATTACTAATTTGTTGAGGCAACAGTACAATTTACACATCTCCAGTCCCATCTCTAATTGTCTGACACTTATCTGTTGCTGTAAAGGAGCACACAGCAGGAGAGGGTCTGAGAGGCAAGCCTATCAGTCAAAGGCTTTCAGAGTCACAATGGGCATACTTCTGCCTTACAGAACTTCACAAGGGAAGCCTTCAAAGGGGAAAAAAGCCCCGTTTCTGATGCGAAAAGAGATTTTTGAAACAGAAAACATTGTTTGATAGAGATAATATAAAAATTGGGACAATTTCTGCTTTTTTCTTACTCCTAAGGCTGCAGTGAGGGAATTTGAGATCATGGAAAAATGCTTTGAAAATGCAGAGTGCTGACAGATGTGAGGGACGCAGGCAAATACTGGGGGCTGTGTCATTCATCAGAGCTGGAAGGTTAGAGGATTCTCCAGCTTGCTGGATAATCCTCTATCTCCATTCTCTCTGGAGCAATCCCCTGCAGGAATGGTCACCACATGTCTCTCTCTCTCTCTCATTTTTCCTTTTAGCCCCTCTAGATAGCTAACCAACCTTAGGCTGCCTGGTTTCATCCCAGTTAAATATTTCACAAGGAATGATAAGCAATGTCATGTGGAAAATGACAAGAGTAGTGTCAGCCATCTTCATTACCACAAAGGCAAATGGAAACTTCCTGACTGAACAGAGCCCCACCCTGGAGGGATAAAAGTCAGAAAGAGCCAAATGTAGCATGAAACACAGCCTCTTTCTCAGCCCCCCAAAGACCACAGAAGTAAAGAGGAACAATACGTTTGGAATAACTCACCTTGTAAGTTAAATGCAGGCAACAGCTATTAGAATTGCAAAGCTATGTTGCAAAGCTAAAAAAATATTCAAAAATCTGTGAAGGTGGGGCTTCCCTGGTGGCACAGTGGTTAAGAGTCCGCCTGCCAATGCAGGGGACACGGGTTCGGGCCCCGGTCCAGGAAGATCCCACAGGCCGCGGAGCGGCTCGGCCCGTGAGCCATGGCCGCTGAGCCTGCGCATCCAGAGCCTGTGCTCTGCAACGGGAGAGGCCACAACAGTGAGAGGCCCGCGTACCGCAAAAAAAAAAAAGAAAAAGGAAAAAAACCTATTAAGGTGAATTATATGAATACTTTGTGGAATTACAAGATAGTCCCTGCTAACAAGGAATTATTGTCTTCTAGGAGTTTATACACACAAGGATACACATCCATTTGTGTTTAGAGAGAATTAACATTACAAAGTAATAATGTATTTGATCAACTGTCAGATGTACAGTGCTCACACATAAACATGCTCTGAGATTTCAGAGCATGAAGAAATCCCTTCCTCTGGGGAGCAGGTAAGGTTCCATGGAGGAAGCCTCAATCAGGTACACTTTGGGCTACAGGCTTATATATTTATATATGAAAAGGGGAGGCAAGCTATAGACTGAGCAGTTGGAAATATTATTAGTCAAGGCTTCAAAGTGAAACTGAGCAATCCTTGTAAAGAAGATAGTGGGATCACTTAAGTGGAAGCAGAGGATCTGTGGAGGAGAGAAAAGCAGATAAATCTTGAAAAGAGTCATTTAGTGAGATTGCAGAGGTCCTTCATTACCAGAATAAAAGGAAAGACCACTAGGATTAAGGAGAGATTTAGTCATCATACCCAGCATCAAATAGTTCCAACTCTGGCTGAAACTGAATGAAAAGAACATTAGGCTCAGGGGATAACAGAAATGTTTTTTCCAGAGGCTGCCCGTCAATTAAATGTGATTTTTACATGTTTTAAATTCCTTATAATATTCAGTGTTTCATTAGTTCTTCTCAAATAAGCTTGTTGAAAACCAGCTCTATCTTGTGACAATTTAACTTCGTTAAATCATATTATCTGGACAAGTCAGCATGGGTTGATATGTCATAACTTTGACAAGATTTTAATTCATTTCAAACAAAACTATCAAAAAGCTAATTGAAAAAATAGCTTACATCTACTCTCAATTAAATCATTAGGCATCAAAATACTTTGTGTCAAAAAGGTTGGCATGATGCATAATCTTGGGTCATACATGGATCATAGCAGAGTCCAAGCTTACTCTGCATATTACTGTGTATATCACATTTTCATAGTGACCATGAGAGAAGGCTGAATAACTAATCATGTAGCAAGTGGAGAATCACAACCACTCAGTCTATACTCGTTAATCCTAATCATTAACTTTGTTCACATGTAAGAATACAAGATACTTAAAGAAAAGAGAAAACAAGTCTGATTTCAACAATGGAAGATAGTACTTGAATGTTAATGTATTAGAATTGTTTATCTGGAGAGTTGCTCACTAGTATTTATCAAGAATATACATAAATTTACTTAGAGATTATGAGCAGCTGAGGAGCCCCCTCTGATAAGAGGTGAGAGGGAAAAAATGATATTAAAAATTGAAGAGCAGGGGAATTCCCTGGTGGTGCAGTGGTTAAGACTCCACACTCCCAATGCAGGCAGCCCAGGTTCGATCCTTGGTCAGGGAACTAGATCCCACATTCATGACACAGCTAAGAGTTTGCATGCCACAACAAAGGAGGCCACGTGACACAACTAAGGAGCCCATGTGCCACAACTAAGACCCAGTGCAACCAAATAAATAAATAAATAAATAATAATATATGTTTCTTTAAAAAGTTGAGAACCAACTTTTAAACTGTATACTCACTTGGTCCATAGATTAATTCATTTACTAAATATTTATTGAGTATCTATGATATATAGTATTCACCATTTTGGGTATTAGGCATATAGCAATGAACAAAAATAGTCTCTGCCTCCATGAAGTTTTTTTTGTCTTTTTTTTATATATGGTTTTTAAAATTTATTTTATTGAAGCATAGTTGATCATAGTGGCACTATTTATAGTAGCCAAGACATGGATACAATCTAAATGTCCATTGACAGATGAATGGATAAAGAAGATGTGGTGTGTGTGTGTGTGTGTGTGTGTGTGTGTATACACACACACACACACACACACACATATATATATGTATACACACACACACACACACAATGGAATACTCATCTATAAAAAAGAATGAAATAATGCCATTTGCAGCAACACGGATGGACCTAGAAATTATCATACTAAGTGAAATAAGTCAGAAAAAGAAAGACAAATACTACATATCACTTATATGTGGAATCAAAAATATGACACAAATGCCTCCATGAAGTTATTATTCTAGGAGACAGATAATGAGAAACAAACAAAAAAAGTATCTAGTGTTATGTCAAGGAATGGTAAGTTCCTGAAAGAAAAATGAAGCATAATGGGAGAATAGAGTTTTAGTGGTGTTTTGTTAAATCAGGTGATCAAGGAAGGCTTGTACAATGTTCAGGAAGAAACCAGAACAAAGAGAGGGAGATAGTACTGAATACATCTGGGGGAAGATTACTAAAGACAAAAGAATTAGCAAGCGCAAAGGTTTTTTGTTTTTGTTTTTGTTTTTTTGCGGTATGCGGGCCTCTCACTGTTGTGGCCTCTCCCGTTGCGGAGCACAGGCTCCAGACGTGCAGGCTCAGCGGCCATGGCTCACGGGCCTAGCCGCTCCCCGGCATGTGGAATCTTCCCAGACCGGGGCATGAACCTGTGTCCCCCCTGCATCGGCAGGCAGACTCTCAACCACTGCGCCACCAGGGAAGCCCAAAGGTTTTAATACAGGATCATGCTTACTACAACGGAGGAAGAGAAATAAGCCAATGAAGCTAGATCAGAGTGAGTGAGATAGAGAGCTTGGTTGGTAAGACTGAAGAGTTAGCAAGAGGCCCAAATATAAAGCACTAGTTTAACGTTAAGGACCTTAAATCTGAATCAAAATAAGATGGGAAATCTCTGGAAGGTTTTTTATGGAAGACTGATCTCATTTGATTTGTCTTTCAGAAGGTTCATTCTAGCTGCTTTGTGAGAAATAGATGGAAGGAGCAAAGTGTGAAAGCAGGGAAACAATGCCTACTGCAATAATTTAGGTAAGAGCTTTTAGAAACTGGAACTATGGTGGTAATTATGGATATGATGAGAAGTGGTCAGTTTGGGGAATAGATTTTAAACTTTAGACCAACAGGATGGATTGAATGCTGGGAGAGTGAGAAAAAAGCAATCAAGCATGATATCTAAAGTTTCGGGCTTGAACAGTTGAGTGAATGGTGGCACCATGTCCTGATGGAGATGCTGAAGGAGAAGCACATTGAGGCTGGGAATGAAACTGAAAAGTCTGTTACGGAAATGTTATGTTTGAGATACCTATGAACACCTAAGTGGATACGCTGAGAAGGTACTTGAATATAAGTCTGGAGTTTCTGAAAGGTCTTGGCTGGAAAGAAAATTTTAAGAGCCTTCAGCATCTAGGTGATTATTTAAAACGATGGAACTCGTTGAGGACTTGTTTGAAGTGAGTACAGACAGAGAAGAGATTATGGGACTAAAAGGGGGCATTCCAATTAAGAAGTTGCAAACTGAAGAGAAATCAGCCAAGGAGACTGAAAATATAGACTGGAAAATAGGGAGGACTGCAAAGGTGTCCCGGGGCCAAGTGAAGACGAGGTGATCAATTACACCAACAAAAACTAATAATTAGTCAAATAAGACAAGGGCTAAGAAATAATGACCCAGTTTGTTAACGGAAGTCATTGGTATTACAAGGGAAAAACAGTTTCAGTGGAGAAATGGGGACAAAAATCTGATTGAAGTGAATTCAAGAAACAGCAAGAATAGAAAGCTCAAGAAGGGACTTCCCTGCCGGTCCAGTGGTTAAGACGCCATGCTTCTACTGCAGGAGGCACGGGTCCTATCTGTGGTCAGGAACTAAGATCCCACATGTTGCGCAGCAAGGCCAAAAAAAAGAAAAAAAATAGTTCAAGAAGGTTTATATGTAATGTGGAGAAGACAGTGGAAAGACAACCAGAGGCAAAACTTGTTTTCTAGTTTATTCTGTGTGAAAACTGGACAACTTATACCAATGGAATGAGAGCAAGTGCATCTCCTTGAATGGGTAAAAACTCAACCCAGTTGCTTACTGTCCAGATGCAGGTAATGGATGTCAGAGAGCTTCTTGTAACTTTATTTTATTATTAAATATATCTTACATAGAAATATGAGTATATATACATGTATTTATACATGCATATACATATATTTGTATAATATGTGTATGTATAGAGAAAAAGAGAGAGAGAGAGAAAAAATGCGTTCACATTTTAATATGAAAAGGAATACCACGTATCTACCACCCAGCTTTCGGTATGGAACATTAGCAGTATCTATGTCACTCCTTGACTGCACCTTTCTCCCTTTCTCCTACTCTGGATTTTGTATTAATCATTCCATTGCTTTTTCTTTTCTTTTCTTTTTTTTTTTGCAGTACGCGGGTCTCGCACTGTTGTGGCCTCTCCCGCTGCGGAGCACAGGCTCCGGACGCGCAGGCTCAGCGGCCATGGCTCACGGGCCCAGCCGCTCTGCGGCATGTGGGATCTTCCCAGACCGGGGCACGAACCCGTGTCCCCTGCATCGGCAGGTGGACTCTCAACCACTGCGCCACCAGGGAAGCCCCTCCATTGCTTTTTAAAAATGGTTTCAACACATATTAATCTATACAAAACAATATTATTGTTTAATTTTATTCATTATATTTTAAGTGGAAACACACTGTCTATAGTTTGACGACTTATTTTTTCAACAGACATTGTATTTTTGAGATTCATCTATTTTGATCCATGCAGCTACATCCCATTCAGTTTCACTGCTATAGAGTATTCATTGTGGTATATGAATATGCTAACATTTATTTATCTATCTTATTGCCGGTGGACAACTTTCAATTGCTTCTAGTACTTTGCTCTTCAGAAAATGCTGCAATGTACTTTTTGTACATAGTTCCTAAAACACATGTAGTTCCTTCTCTTGGGTATATATCTAGGAATCAAATTTGTGGGCCATAGGACTCATCCATCTTACTTGTATTTGGTAATGACACACTGTTTTTCAGAACAGTTGTCCTAATTTACATCCCCTCCAGCAGGGTATGATGGTTCTTATCACTTCAAAATCTTGTCAACACTTGGAATTCTCAGACTAATTTGTATTCATTTTGTGGTTGTGAAACAGCAATTTAACATAATTTAATTGGTATTTCCCTTATTTTTAATAATGTTAAGCAGCTTTTCATGTGTTAACATTCCATTCAGGTTTCCTATTTTGTGATGTCTGGGGTTTTTTCCTCATTTTTTACTCCTGGGCTGTTTGCCTTTTGAGAAATCTTCACAATGGCAGTATCTACCTCACGATGAACTACTGTCCCCTACAATTTCTAAGCACAGTGAGGTAACAGGTTTGACACAACCTTCCACTGAAGTGAATGGCACTGGAAGGTCTTGCTTTGCTGTTTCCTAGTATTAATTGGGATAGTTCCAAGTCTGAGAGAAAGAGAAGCAAGGCAGAAGCACTCACCCATGCTCACTGACTTCACAAGCTCTTAGTGCCACGTGTATTAACTGAGCAGATCGACTGCAAGATGGCAGCCTTCTCTTATTCTGTACTTCACCACTCCAAACAATGTCATTCCCAGTGCAGGACTGACAGGCACTCATGTCCGGCCTCGGTTCTGTATCCCCAATCCATTAGTGTTGGCTCGAGGTCAGCTTTTTGAATACAAGATCAATTCTAATATAGTTACATTGACTTCACTTTGTATCAGAGAGTAGATAGAAAGTTGAGAGGGATCAATAAATGCCAAACAACAAATCAGAAAATACATAGTGTGTATGAACCAGTTAGCATGCATGGATTTCTCTGTGCTAGTCATTGATTCAAATATAGGTAGTCCAGAAATAATGTGCTCATGTTTGTATCTGAAGCCAAAATGGAAATCGAACTCCTCAGGCTATGTCTTTAGCTGAATAGAAAATAGGAAATGACAAAATTCTTGGCCTTGTATTCAAACTCTTAAGTTTTCTGGGTCTGTGTTACCTCTTCAAACTTAGTCTTGTTTTCTCTCCAGTTGTTTCTGTTGGACTAGTCTCATTTGCCGTGTCCTGAATATATGTCCTTTGTACATATTTCCACCTCTCAACTCCATCATAACATTAATGTCCCTCTCATCTCTTTTCTGCCTATAAAAACCACCCTCTAACCAAGGCCCTGCCCAAATCTATCTCTTCTATGAAGTCTTTAACGCCATTGCTCTGAGGCTCAAACTGCCAAAATCTTCTAGCACTTACTCTCCTTAGCACTAATTTATAGCCTTATCATGTCTTCCTAGTAGGGTTAGTTTGCAATCTGTGTTTGCAACCCAACAAAATAATGACACCTGAAGATCTGGGACTGTGGAGTATCTCCATCTGTGCCACCCATACAGCACATTGCCTGCATACGAGTAGATGCTTAATTAAAACTGATTTGTTAATAGAGACATGTGCTTGCACTCACACCTCTTGATAATGTCATCAAAGTTGACCAATTTCCACTAGGATCCTGCTCTCCTTTTAACTTGAGGCAGTAAGTCAGACAATTTCTACATTTCCATCTTTTTCTTCCACCCATCCTGACCACAGTTTCATCTTTAAGGTGAGCACCTGCCATTAAAGAAAAATCAAGCTAAAATAGCCAGTGTAGTCCTGGCTAAAATACATGAGCTAACGGACACCTTATTCCTTCCTAAGGTCTACTGGCACATCTTGGTATTCAGAGATTCCAGCTTCTTGTTCCTAAATCTCATCATAGAGATTTCAAATTAGTCTAAAGATGAGACAATCATGTTCCTACAGAATCTTGAGCTGTCTTTGGGCCTGATAACATATGAAGTTATCGGTATTAATAAAGGTAGTAGTAAATGTTTTTGACCAAAACAAAACATTATATAATGCATACTTCTTAGTGCTTTACAGATATTTACTCATTTAATTTGTATAAAAATTCTACGAGATAGGTACTATTACTCTGCTGAACATTGCCTGTTATCCACTCTACATCCAGTGCCCGCCATTCTTCACTCTGCATCAGGCTCCTTGTCCCCAGGCTTATCACTGAATCCAGCCACTGGGAGATACCAGCAATATATTAGAGAGTGGGAGGAGAGAAAGGTCAATTTTTTTTTTTTTTTTTTTGCGGTACGCGGGCCTCTCACTGTTGTGGCCTCTCCCGCTGCGGAGCACAGGCTCCAGAGGCGCGGGCTCAGCAGCCACGGCTCACGGGCCCAGCTGCTCCGCAGCATGTGGGATCTTCCCAGACCGGGGCATGAACCTGCGGCCCCTGCATCGGCAGGCGGACTCTCAACCACTGCGCCACCAGGGAAACCCAAGGTCAATATTTTTACTTTATCAGCAGCTTCCTTTTCACCAGGCTGTGGATTGACAATTCCATAGCTAGCCCACTCCTAAAGCAACAACTCTCCTAAGAGTTATTGCTCTCTCTCCCCTTGCCCTTTTACCTAGGAAGGGTGAGGTTTTTTTATAGTCAAAGTGTTTTATTATCCCTTGCTAGTTTTTCTTAAGCCTGCTCACACCTTTGTAAATATTCCTTTTATTAAGCTCTTTTAAATTGTCCCTTTTGAGTATAGCATCTTACTGCCTGGGCATGAACCTTTATAAGTAAGGAAACTGAGACAATGATATTAAGTAACTTGCTCAAGATCATACAACTAGTGAGCAGCATAGCTGGGATTCGGATCTTGGCTGTCTGGCTCCACAATCTGTGCTCCTATCACATATTGCTCTATGCTCTCCCTGGGTCTCCAAATTTAGCCAGACAACTGGTTTTTAACACCAGTATAAGCCTCCAATATATTCTTGTCAGCTGAAACCAAGAGCAAAGGCTTCTTTCTTTGCCAGGAGAGAAAGATCATCAGATCAATTTCAGAAGGGATGTGGGCAGAGTTAACCATGAAAAAGGAAAGTATTACATTTGGCCATGGTTTTCCTATGATGTTCTTCTAGGCTTTACTGTTGTCTGTTTTGCATTTAAACAGTAAAGATAGGCATGGATTTAAGAAAAACTAAAAACAGTACACAATTGAAAACAAGGATAAGTGGGCAACAAAGAGCTATAGTATAAAATCAAAATCCCACTGTGAAAACTTCAAAGGCTCAAGTCAGTCCTTTGCTCAAACTAAAGCCAATAACGAGGCTGAATTTAAACCAAAAGACAACTTTGGAAAGGAACTCTCATGAAGTTACTCAAGGTGGCTGATGAGATACTCCACTCAAATCCTACAATAAAGCAGCCTGTGGTTTGTCCTACAATTTACCATGAAGACAGCATTGTTTTAATGCCACTGTGCATTAGATGCCTATTATATGTGAGGGACTCTACCTTCATATCGTTGTTAAATTTCTCCACATCCTTAAAAGGTAGATAATATTACTCCCACTTATCTAGTGTAGAGTGGAGGATCAGTCTGATTAAATTATTTTCTCAGCAACAAAACATGAGTGGAGAATCAGGATTCAAACTCAAATATGATTCTTAATATTATGTATGTTTTTTAAAAAAAGCACTATTATACTCACAGGTGTAGAATTACACAATAATTCAAAATTCAGTGTCCTGGGAAAGGTGAAAACCACCTTGAATTCTATTTAAGCTTTTCCCCATTCTGTAGTGCATATGTTATTTTGGCTGACTTTTGAGATTATACAGATAAAATAAAATGTGCTTGTTTTCTTTTTATAGTTCCCTGAAAGCAGCTACAAGTGAAAATAAGAATAGATTATAATTCCATATATACAGCTGGAATTTTCACACCTGATAGCTGAAATAATTTAAACTTGTTAGCTCTATCAAACTCTGCCAATTGCAGAATATAATTGTTCTTATGCAATGCACATAAAATCTCTTACAATCCAAAAATATTGGGAATCATGTCCTTTTCTGATGACTTCTGATGATCATTTAAGAAAGAGAAACCTCGATTTTGGATGGAGTTTCTCTCCTATTATTCTTTTCCCCTTACTTCCCCATCCTCGGCAATGTGCTCAACAGTAAATCAAGTACCTTATTTAAAAGCTAACTTAAAAAAAAAAGTGTGAGGTTTGGTAGATGTAAGCCATGAGTTTCTATAATAATTATTCAGTTTGGGGGACTGCAGTAGATACAATCACAAGACCTGGCCCATGAACTTTTCTTTGCTGCATACAATTTTCTACCCAGAGGTACAGAGATCGTAGGCTTCTGCTGTTGTAGGAAGTGCTGCTAACAGTGTTTACAAAAATGGTTGAGAAAACCCATGTCTGTCTAACAGCTTTTTACCACATCAATTATAAATGCATTTTCCCTTAGGTGGTATTATCTCTCGCCCAAGGAATCTCCCACTGTCCTGGAGCATTTGCTGAGGAGAATTGATTAGGAAGGCGGCTTCCCAGTAGATGGAGAGAAACTGCAAATGCTTCTGTTTGTTGATGCTGTTGCCCTCGTAGCATAAGTACTCCAAGAATGTGAACAATTACAGCCGAAAATTCAAGCGAAGCTGCTATGACAGGATTGGTAATTCACCCCTGCGGAGCACAGCAGACCCAGATATGTGCTGCTGGAATATAACTACCTGGGCAAAGTGATATCTGCTGGTGAGGGAATTACTGATGTAGGGGTAGGAGGAAGACACATATTTTGTTCGGGATGGGCTGGAATTACCTTGATTGGCCATAGTGAACAGTTTTTCACTGATTATGTTTGTATAGACCCAGTTTTCTCTTCTTCTTTTGGTTATAATCATGGGATATTAACTCTAAATTAATTATTTAAAAGAGTTTATTTAAAAATGCTTTCAACAATTCTGGATATATTTCTCAAGCTTATTTGTTTATTAATGTGACCAACTTTTAAAAGTTAATAATTTATTTTATTTTTACTATATAAACCTTGGTGGTATTTGGTCCTGACTAAGGCAATTGCATCTCAACCTTCCTTTCAGTCTTATTTCATATTGGAGTTGAATGGCAAAATTTTGTCTTGAAGGACTTTTTCTGTAACATGTAGCTCAGGATCAGTATATAAGAAGTATTAGATTAATTAGTGATTAAAAGAAAAAATACAGCTTAAGTTGACAGACTTATTTGGGAAAGTGAATATAAGAAGCAAAAGTCTTAAAATTGCTCAGCCTTTTGAACCAGTAATCCATGACTATGAATTTCTCTTTAGGGAATAAATACAACGGTGCTGTTCAACACAGTAGCCATAAGCTATGTTGAGCACTTGAAATTTGGCTAGACTGAGATGTGATATAAGTATAATACCTACTAAACTTTACAGCGGAGGGTTGAATTGAGAGTTTGAGACTGGCAAATGCAAACTCTTATATATAGAATGGATAAACAATAAGGTCCTATCATATAGCACAGGGAACTATATTCAATATCCTGTAACAAACCATCATGGAAAAGAGTATGAGAAAGAAAAAAAGTATAATACATACTGGATTTTGAAGACAATATAAAAAATGTAGGTTATCCCTTTAATATTTTAATTTAATCACATGTAGAAATGAAGTATTTTTAATATACTGGATCAAATAAAATATATTATTAGAATTAACTTCACCTGCCTCTTCTTACTATTTTAATATTCCTATTAGGAAATTTAAAGTTATGTATGTGGTTCACATTTGTGCCTTGCATTTTATTTCTATCAGACAGATATCCTAAAAAGAAGAAAGGATTATATGCATGTAAAGATATTTACTACCACATGGCTTATGATGCAGGCATTTTAGTATAAAACTGAAATATATATTTATCAATGAGAGAATGGCTATGAACATTAGAATAGAGATAAATGATTAGATGGTATGCAGATGATAGAAATGGCAATATGTGGAATACACTCAACTCACTATGTATTTAAAAGCAGCAGTTGTTCACAGTGAGAGAGCACAGGAGTGCTGATCTTGAATAAAGACCCATAGAAAGGCAACTGACTGTTAATCTATAGGTAAGAAAGTGGTTGTTTCTTTAGGTTTTCATTGTTTTTTTCCCAATCAAGAGGGGCAAGACACTGTAAGAGAAATAGCTTAGGGAAACTATCTTGTGCACTGAGACTAGAGGGATAGGGAGAATGGAGGCAGAGAGCTCAGAATAAAAATATGAGGGGCTTCCCTGGTGGCGCTGTGGTTGAGAGTCTGCCTGCTGATGCAGGGGACACGGGTTTGAGCCCTGGTCTGGGAAGATCCCACATGCCACGGAGCAACTGGGCCCGTGAGCCACAACTACTGAGCCTGTGCGTCTGGAACCTGTGCTCCGCAACAAGAGAGGCCGCGATAGTGAGAGGCCCGCGCACCGCGATGAAGAGTGGCCCCCCCTTTGCCACAACTAGAGAAAGCCCTCGCACAGAAATGAAGACCCAACACAGCCATAAATAAATAAATAAATAAAATTAAAAAAAAAAAAGTTATGTTCATCCCCTTACACCAATCAGTGCAGTTTTTAAAAAAAAAAATAAAAATAAAAATATGAGACATTGTTGAGACTGGTTCAAGATGGCGGAGTAGAAGGATGTGGGCTCACTCCCTCTTGCGAGAGCACTGGATTCACAACTAACTGCTGAACAATCATCGACAGGAAGACACTGGAACTCACCAAAAAGATACCCCACATCCAAAGACAGAGGAGAAGCCTTTGGTACGAGGGGCACAATCACAATAAAATCAAATCCCATAATTGCTGGGTAGGTGACTCACAAACTGGAGAACACTTATACCACAGAAGTCCAGCCACTGGAGTGAAGGTTCTGAGCCCCACATCAGGCTTCCCAACCTGGGGGTCTGGCAATAGGAGGAGGAATTCCTAAAGAATCAGACTTTGAAAGCTAGCAGGATTTGACTGCAGAACTTTGACAGGACTGGGGGAAACAGAGACTCCACGCTTGGAGGGCACACACAAAGTAGTGTGAGCATTGGGACCCAGGGGAAGGAACAGTGACCCCATAGGAGACTGAACTAGACCTACCTGCTAGTGTTGGAGGGTCTCCTGCAGAGGCAGGGTGTGGCTGTGGCTCACCGTGAGAACAAGGACACTGGCAGCAGAAGTTCTGGGAAGTACTCCTTGGCGTGAGCCCTCGCAGAGTCCGCCATTAGCCCCACCAAAGAGCATGGGTAGGCTCCAGTGTTGGTTCGCCTCAGGCCAAACAAGCAACGGGGCGGCGGGGGGGGGGGG
>NW_006782866.1:209046-231710 GCF_000442215.2 Lipotes vexillifer
GCCCCACCCATCAGCAGACAAGCAGATTAAAGTTTTACTGAACTCTGCCCACCAGAGCAACACCCAGCTCTACCCACCACCAGTCCCTCGCATCAGGAAACTTGCATAAGCCTCTTAGATAGCCTCATCCACCAGAGGGTAGACAGCAGAAGCAAGAACTACAATCCTGCAGCCTATGGAACAAAAACCACATTCACAGAAAGATAGACAAGATGAAAAGGCAGAGAGCTATGTACCAGACAAAGGAACAAGATAAAGCCCCAGAGAAACAACTAAATGAAGTGGAGACAAGGCAACCTTCCAGAAAAAGAATTGAAGATTCCAGAAAAGAAGATGATCCAGGACCTCAGAAAAAGAATGGAGGCAAAGATTGAGAAGATGCAAGAAATGTTTAACAAAGACTTAGAAGAATTAAAGAACAAACAAACAGAGATGAACAATATAATAACTGAAATGAAAAATACACTAGAAGGAATCAGTAGCAGAATAAGTGAGGCAGAAGAATGGACAAGTGACCTGGAAGACAGAATGGTGGAATTCACTGCCACGGAACAGAATAAAGAAAAAAGAATGAAAAGAAATGAAGACAGCCTAAGAGACCTCTGGGACAACATTAAATGCACCAACATTCGCATTATATGGATCCCAGAGGAGAAGAAAGAGAGAAAGGACATGAGAAAATATTTGAAGAGATTATAGTTGAAAACTTCCCTAACATAAGAAAGGAAATAGCCACCCAAGTTCAGGAAGTTCAGAGAGTCCTAGGCAGGATAAACCTAAGGAGAAACACGCTGAGACACATAGTAATCAAATTGACAAAAATTGAAGACAAAGAAAAATTATTGAAAGCAACAAGGGAAAAACGACAAATAACATACAAGGGAGCTCCCATAAGGTTAACAGCTGATTTCTCAGCAGAAACTCTACAAGCCAGAAGGGAATGCCATAATATATTTAAAGTGATGAAAGGAAAGAACCTACAACCAAGATTACTCTACCTGGCAAGGATCTCATTCAGATTCGACGGAGAAATCAAAAGCTTTACAGACAAGCAAAAGCAAAGAGAATTCAGCCCCGCCAAACCAGCTCTACATTCTAATCTCTAGTTTACTTGATTTAACTACAGGAGTCTAAATAATTCTTAGTCTGGTTAACAAAATACTGGTTAACAAACTATTCATCTTGGAAGGCTTAGCCTAACTATCACCTTTTAATGCAGTATTTCGTCTACTATATACTGTTTTTTTGGTACCAAACTTTAACAAACACTCTGTGATCACCGAAACCTATTCAGTCCTCAAGCTACAAATAGGAGCTCAAAACCTCACTGTCTTCTCTTGTATCCCTTTATCAAGGCACAATTTTCTATTGGTTATACTTTCTAACTAGTTCTTCATTTCCTCTCTTCATCTCTACCTTTTCTCCATTTTAGGCTCACCATTTTTAGCATGCCTGGATTTTGGCCCCTCCTAAGTGGTCTCACCTACTCTGATCTTGTCCCACCGGCCCAACCACTCTCCTTATAACCAATAAAGAATTATTCCAAAAACACAACTCTGATTATTCACTCCCCTCCTTGAAGGTCTTTACTTACTCTCCATCACCTTCAGGGTAACATTTCTAGTTGTTTACAAAGCTCTTGGTTGCTGGCTCTATCCATCTGGCAACATCTCTCAGTATTTACTATTTTATAGTTTATGCTCCAGCAACACCAGTTTGTTTGTTGCTAAATACAGCATGTGGTTTTTAGGGTTTGCGTCTCTTCTCCTAATCTTCTCTCTGCCTCTTTGACCATTCCCAACCCAACCGCACTGCATATAAACACACTGCATGTGACTTATTCCCTCTTATCCTTTGAAATTAAAATGAGTGTGATTTTCTCTAGGAAATGATTTGAAAATCAGTTCTGATATTGACAGCTGGTTTCACTGCAGTTCCTCTACTCTCTCCACTCCCATGTCATTTAAACATAGAGCTATCTATTCATTTTCATGATTTTTCAAAAATATCCATGTTTGTCCCCCTCAGCAGACAGTAAACACCTCAAGAGAAGAAAATATATCTTACCTGGTTCTCTGTCACCAGCTTCTATATGTGGTGGGCACTCAATACCAGTTTGCAGAATGAACTAGCAAAGAAGGCCAGCTGAGCCCATGGAACACAAAATAGTTATAATGACAAGAGTTTAACCCAGTTTTAATTGTATTACTGCTAGTGATCAAACTAACATTTACTTAACCTAAAGCCTCTCTCTTTTTTGTTTTAACCAAAATATTAGTGCTAAGGTGAACAATTCTCTTGGCTTCTCTGGAATGTTAGTTTCCATGTGACAAAAGATCCTGACACAGACTACCTAGAGAGACAGAGAGGAAAGGAATGTGCAGGCAGACGTCACCTTGAACTTGCTGGGTATGTTTCAAGTTTATAAGATCAGTCAGTTATGGCTTGCAAAGGTGAATTCAGGTCCAGGTAAATGTTAGTATTAGATATTTGAGTTTTGCAAGAAAAACATTTTCCATTGCGTTGCTCATTTTAAATACCATGACCAGAAGTGTCCACAGGGAAATCAAAGAAATGTGTTTGCCTTTACCTCTCCTTGTTATTATATGTGCTATCTATTCCAGGATTGTGACACTGTACTGCTTTTGTTTGGTGAGTATGGGTTCCCTCAGGGACCCTGACATATCTTTTGAAATTCCAGAGAAACAAACTGTCACCTTATACAGTTAATTGGGTAAGAATTTATGTTAAATTTTCAAATGCATGCTACGGAATTTTTAAAAATCTGGACATGTTTGCAGATATTCTTCCTCTTATACAATTTATTATAATGGGAACTACAAATAAATCAAAGATGTCTCCAGAATAGAAAATATCACTTATAATCACATATCCATATTTCCCATTGACAGGTTTAAAATCCAGAGATAGTATAGAAAAGGGTGGAACCATAATAAAATAATTTAAAATTTTTAAAGCCTTCCCTTGCCAAGACCAGCAGGTGGGAATCATATGCAGTATGCAAAACTTGGATCAGGTTTGTAAGGGATGATCTCCATAGCCCCTGTTTCTCTACAGATGACCCACTGCAAAGTCAGGAGCAAAGGCCACCTTTCTGGCCAGTAGCCACTCTCTAATGCGGTTAGATGGCAGTAGCTCAGACTTTACATAGCAGCTGATGGCCAAATAATCCAAGTGTAATTAAAAGTCATGTTCAGAAGACAAAAAGAAATCCCCATAGAGTGGTTTCCAGGAGTAAAGCTATCAGGAAGCCAGACAGGAGGCCAAATACAAAGGATATATGAGCCAAAAATTACTTGGGAAGAAAAGGGACCTGGCTAAAGATGGAAGCACTGAAGAGAGAAGCTCGAAACTCACGGGCTCCAGAAGCAATGGCTGCTCAGAGCTGATTAGCTACCTGAAGTTGACAGGAAAGGAAAATAAGAAAAATCCCTGCCTTGGACCTGAAACAAGAGAAATGCCCTAAGCTCATTAGCATCAGGGAGCCAAAGGCATTTTTCCCACACAAAATTAGCTGAGAGAATTATAGAATAATGACTGTCTTTGGAAAACAGTCTTAATGCCTGGATGGAGCTCTTGTGCCCACGTACATGATTTCTCTTATGGACAAAAGGGAACCTCTGTATGGAAGTCTGTGAGGTTAGCAAATAAATTTGGCTGGATTTCCCTGGTGGGCATGAGAACTTATTGAGGCAATGAAAAATTATAAAGTGGTAAAACAGTTTGATAGGAAAACCTTTTGGAAAAAAAATGTTCTTCCTTCATCAAGGCAAGTTTCTGTGATTTAGGTTAGAAAAGAAACGTTAAATGTGTACTCCAAGAAAATTGTACTACCTGAGTCTCCTCTTTGGGCAAGTTTATAACTAAATACAGAAGGCAGCTTCTTCTGGTTGATGCATTTTTTTCTGGATTATCTCAATTTGGTGGAAGACATGATCCTTAATGAAATATTTATGTGATAGGAGGCGAGATAAATTTCCCTCTGTATAAGCAGAATTATTTGCCAAAATTACTTTCAGACTATCTGATTTCTGCTTGTTGAACAGTAAGAGGGAATTATTTGGATAACCAGTCTTACAGAGCAGAAGTGCACACAGAGCCCGGACTATTTTGTGAAGAGTGCAGGATAGTGGGATTTTTTTCTGAACTGCTGCTTTTAAATAGAAAGTGCTTAGTAATGAAGTATACAAAATTCTTATTTTTAGTCTAATACAGTTTCAATCCAAAAGCCTGGAAAAATTGGCACCACGTATGTAGCATGTGGCTGGGGTGATCTGGTTTACAATACAGACTACGTACCATTCATGACATTCACTTCTGGGGCAAGTGCTCTGGAGAATCTCAAAAATATCACTTACCTCCAGAGCAACTAAAAGTAAGACTCAATGAGAGGCTTCTGTGACTGTCAACCAGGAGGGAGGAATCCTACATAATAAAATACTAGGTAGGAGAAAAACAAACAGTGTAAACTCAAAACTGAAAGTCACAAGCACAGACATTTAAAATCGCAGGCAGTGACTGATGTGTGACTTAGCTTGTTTTCTTATCAGCAACTCTAGAATAAGTGTCTGCAAGTTTGTTTGGGTTCTAAACAATACTTAAATAGTCCAAAGATATCCTAGGGAGAGCATATATTTTAGAGAAACTGTAGAGATTTTTTTTCAAAAGTATATTGAATGGAACTGGAGGTTTCTTTGGTGCAGTGAGGTAGCTCCTGGTTTTTGTCCTATATATGAATATGGAAGTTTTCACGGAGGCAGTGAAATGGAGCAGTTAGAAATGATGATTGTAAAATAAAATATAGCTAGAATACAATCCTAGTTCTGCCTGAACATTCCTTCATTTTCCTGAACTCCATTTACTTCATCTATGAAATGGAGATAAGAGAACCTATTTCGACAATTGTTATAAGTACTAAATGAGATGATGCTTGTTCCATGCTTAGCATAGTATAGGATAATCATTCCACAATCATGCAATAAAATAAAATTAATTAAAGAGACTCAATAAGTCATAGATGACTTTCTATTTAGTGAGCTGTTTTAGAGATTCATAGTGACTGACGGTGAGTAAAATGTTTCTTTGATAAGGAAAACTCGGTGAGCATAAAGTCTTACTACGCCACGAGAGGTAATTGTAGCAACTGCTATTATTATAAGGATACCCAGGAACTCAACAGAGTATTCTTATATCTTCCACTTTGTCTCCCTGGATTTCTCAAGGTGATAAATGACAGACGGTTCCATGTGACCTTCCTTTTTCTTTCTGTGGTTGTACCAGTTTGCTCTATTGTGCCTCTCGCATGAACTTGACAAGACCCGCCCATATGTAAACATCAGTAATTTATTTCTTCAAATTTTAATGACGATTTTGGATTTTTAAAGTAGGAAATAAAGGAACCAAACAAAATAACATTCTTCATATATGTGATGAGGGTGGAGTTTGGAAACTGAGTGAAGTGGAGAAGTGAGGAGAAGGAGGGTGTTACTGGTGTGGGAGCTCAGAAACACTTAAGGAGGTCTTCATCTCTCAAGCAATAAAGGGCTTTTCCTGACTTCCTTTTGCAGCCTGTTGTATACCATGTGACATTATATTTCTCCCAACCAAGTGGGCTCTTCTAAAGCAAGCCAAGATACACCAGATAGCCCCATATTTTCAGGAAAAGCAACACTTTATGTGTAGAACATATATGATTTGGTGTTTTGATGAAACAAGTCACTGTTATTCACTGCTTTCGAGAACCATGAATATATGACACTTTATAGTTTGATTTAAAGAAATCTTGTCTTATTGTTATGCAAACTGTTATCTTTACCAGCCCCAGATCTTAAATCATCACGATTTAAGACAATTTTCAAGAAATTAGAGTAGAAAGTGAATATCCTCCTGTACAGAAATTATTTGGCTTACCAGGGGAATTCTTAAAACTCTTGAATGAAATTCAAATACTATTTTTTTTTACCTTTTTTTTGAGAGAGGGTAAAAAATCCATCTCTTAAGGCAATTTCACTAGGAAGTTTGTCTTCATTCATTAACTCACTCGCTGCCTGTATTTGACCTTATTGACAAAGATGTTCAGTATATAACTGGACATCATTGTTATGACCACAGCTGGTAAAGCGAGGCAGAAAGTAAATTAGAAAACAAAACTATGACCTTTCTTGGATAAGTTAAGTTTCCACTCTGGGGGGAAAGATTGTGCCTTTAAAAAACGAAATATTTAAAGAAGCACTTCTGTTGGCTATAGCCAAGAGTAGAGAATTTTTAAAATTTTTTTCTTTTCTTTTCAGCAATCAGAAGTCAGTTATACCTTGAAAACAAACATACAAAAACAAAAACCACCACCACCACATCAAAAACCCCACAGAATTTTTTTTGGAGGTTAGTTCGTTCAATAATTTCAAAGTTTAGTTAGATGCACAGAGGTTATAAATTCATAAACTCTCTCATGCGAATGTAGGTAATATCGATGATACAGACTTTGCCAAAGATTGCCTAAATGACTTGAGGACACAGAAAGAAAATACTGGGACATGAATTCAACCTGAAGGGTTTTAAAGAATTCTCTTATTCTTTGAAGAAAGCCTACTTTTATCTCCAGCGAGCCCTGGCAACTCTGATACTCTGCTTACCCTTTCTTTTGTTAAGTTAGGGCATTCAACACTTGTTGGAATCAAAACAAAAAATCAGAATCAGCTGGATGTCAAAGCTGGTATCTCACTGAAATTTACTTCTGAGCAATAGAATGGTTTATGTTCTGTTTATTTTATACATTTTGGGCTTATTCGCCCTTTTCCAGGAAGAAGCCATTTATTTTTGCATGAAAAATGAGAGGAATAATATTTGTGAAGATTTTTATAGTCAATATATGTAAAGGAAATACATTTCCAATGCAAAAGTAAGTTGCATAGGGGAAAAAATTCTTGCATGTGTTTCTGCGCATTTTTCTGTGAGGGAATTTCATAGATTTTACCAAATTCTCAAAAAGTCTAGAGAGTTAAAAATGTTATTGAACAACTGGTCTGTAGGAAAACTACTCTGGATGATTAAAAATAATAGAACCAATGAGTAAATAAGTACAGGAAGTTTAGATTTTGAAGGATATTAAGTAGAGTTGTAATTAGTCTTTTAAATGCTGTTATTAATAGGAGAGGGAAGAAGGAAAGAAAAGGTTATCTTTTCTGAAGTTGCTTAAGAAATGTCAAGTGTTGGGGCCATACGCATCCAATATCTCAAATAAATGAAGTCAATGAACTTGTCTGTAAAAGAAAATACCAACCCCCTGCCCCCCTGCCAGGATACATTTAATTTTGAAAGTAGGTACTTCATTAATCAGAGACACAAAATCACCTAGAGAAATTATTAAAATGCAGGTTCAGATTTGGTACATCTGGGGTAGAGCCTGAGACTCTGCATTTCTAACAAGTTCCCAGATGAAATCACTGCTGTTGCTGTCACACATTGAATAGCCAGACCTAAGGCTAACAAATAAATGCTGTGGTGAGCAAAGTAAAGAGTGCGTGCATTTTTTTTAAAGTAATTAATTAACTTATTTATTTTTGTCTGTGTTCGGTCTTCGTTTCTGTGCACCGGCTTTCTACAGTTGCAGTGAGTGGGGGCCACTCTTCATCGTGGTGCACAGGTCTCTCACTGTCGTGGCCTCTCCCGTTGTGGAGCACAGGCTCCAGACGTGCACGCTCAGTAGTTGTGGCTCACGGGCTTAGCTGTTCCACGGCATGTGGGATCTTCCCAGACCAGGGATCGAACCCGTGTCCCCTGCATTGGCAGGCAGATTCTTAACCACTGTGCCACCAGGGAAGCCCCAAGAGTGCATGCATTTTATCTGACTTGCTAATTTAACTTGCTTTGGCACTTGGTTTACTTTTCCTTGTTACCTACACACTAGGGCAAGCATCAATGCCTTATATCTGCATTATTGTCATGCATTATTATGCATTATTGCATATACTAACTGTTCTCTCTACCTCCTATCTGCCCTCCTCTCCAAAATTATTAATATCATTATTATTTTTGTTATTACTATTATTCATGCTGTCTTATGCTCTTTTAAACTCTTCATAAATATTGGCTCATTTATCCATCTGGCTGCCACACTAGTCACCTTGCAAAGTATTATTTTTATCATATCACTTTCATGCTGCAAACATTTTAGCAGCTCCAATAGTTTCCTTAGAATTGGTTCAGATTTTTTTCTCCTGAACTCTCCCATTGACCATCATTGTTCCAGAGTCAGAACTTCCCAGATAAGGCAAATTTGTGCCATTCTGTATTAAATGTAAACTGTAACCTACCATAAATTATCTAGTAAACAGAGTCACCTTTGATCATCTATAGTCTAGAATATGTTTTCATCTTTTCCCTAGTTGACAGGCAAGGCCTTTATAATTTTGATAATTCTCTATGCACGAGAGAGAGTACCGATCATTAATGTGTCTGGATTATTCAGTGTTTAAGAGTAGATGTGAAAAAACTAAAAATAGTACTACCATATGATCCAGCAATCCCACTACTAGGCATATATATGGAGAAAACCAGAATTAGAAAAGATACATGCACCCCAATATTCAGTGCCACACTATTTACAATAGCCAAGACATGGAAACAACCTAAATGTCCATCAACAGATGAATGGATAAAAAAGATCTGGTATATACACACAGTGGAATATTACTCAGCCATTAAAAAGAATGAAATAATGCCATTTGCAGCAACATAGATGGGCCTAGAGATTATCATACTAAGTGAAATAAATCAAAGAAAGACAAATACCAGATGATATCACTTGTATGTGGAATCTAATTTTAAAAAATGATACAAATGAACTTATTTACAAAACAGAAACAGACTTACAGATATTGAAAACAACCTTATAGTTACCAAAGGGGAAATGTGGGTAGGAGGGATAAATCAGGAGCTTGGGATTAACATACACACACTACTATATATAAGACAGATAACCAACAAGGACCTACTGTATAGCACAGGGAACTCTACTCAATGTTCTGTGATAACCTAAATGAGAAAAGAATCTGAAAAAGAATGAATATATATATATATATATATATATATATATATATATGTATACATGTATAACTGAGTCACTGTGTACACCTGAAACTAACACATTGTAAATCAACTATAAGCCGATAAAATATTTTTTTAAATGTACATGTGAATAATAAAGATTATGAGAACGCTCAAGGGGAAAACAGGAGGAGACCTAGTAGAACCATAAATAAGTTGGCATGTATATCCTAAATTTTTTTGCATATCCTGATATTAAGTTCATCCATACTGTGTCTTTGTTAATTGATATAGAGGGTTATAATGTTAGGTGAGGAATACCTTAAAATTATGAGGGGGTGCAGTTTTCATGAACTAAAGAACTCTTGGGAAAAAGTGTACAAGTTCACAAATATTCATATCAGCACTATTCACAATAGCAAAAGGTGGGAACAATCCAAATGTCCATCACCTGAAGAATGGATAAACAAAATGTGGTATATCCATACAACAGAATATTATTCAGCTCTAGAAGAGAATGCAATACTGATACACACAACAATGTAGATGAAACTTGAAAATATTATGCTAAGTGGAAAGGGCCAAACACAAAAGGTCAGATATTGTATGATACTATTTTTATGAGATATTCAGAATAGGCAAATCCACAGAGACAGAAAGCAATTAGTGGTTGCCAGAAACTGAGGGGAGAAGAGATTGGGGCATGGAGTTTCCTTTTGAGGTGATGAAATATTTTAGAACTAGATAGTGTGGGTAGTTTTACAACATTGTAGGTGGAATAAATGCCACTGAATTGTACATCTTAAAATGACTAAAATGATGATTTTGTAGTATGTGAATTTTATCTAAATTCTAAAATATGTATATGCTTGAGAGAAGTTTGGGGTATTATATTGTCTATATATCACTGGATTCTTTGGTCCCATGAGGTTACTGAAATCTCCCATAACTGTCAGCAGATTGGGCTGCTTCTCTTTAAAGTTACCACCAGGACCTCAAATGGCCAAAAGGTTGCTCAGATTTCCAATTCATTCATGCTAATCTTACTAATTCAAACCAACTTATCTAGAATTCTGGCCCTTTATAATGAGATTTATTGTGACTTGACCTTAGTTAACATAGCTCCCCAAATTTAACCTCTGCTCCATATAGATAAATCACCTCAGAGTCCCATGAATGCATGAGCATGATTTTCACCTCCATACTTTTCCTGATGTTATTAACCCCAGCTGAAATACTCCACCATCTCCACTAGACACATCTTATCCATTCTCTAAGTAGTAGCTAAAATTGCATCAGTATTTATCACCACGCTTTTCTGAAAGACCTTGTTTCCTTCTGAACTGATGAGGTATATCCAACCCTCAACTCCTTTAAGTAGTTCCTCTGCTACCTTGTCTTTTCAACCAGTTTATGAGAATTAAAATTGAGACCATCTGTGTTAATATGACTTAGCTAAGTCTGTAGGCCACTGATCTCAAAATAACTTATTTGTTTGTTCCAAGAAAGCTTTGCCCAGAAAAGAGAAGCTGTAACCTAATAAATAATTTCAGTTTGCTTCAGGAACTTCCCACAGATCAATTTATGTGACACCTAGGAAACAGCTTACTTATTAACCACAGATTACTTATCAAGACATTCACTCTGCTGCACTGCCATTCTCACAAGTATATTACAAATTGTACCCAATCCCAATCAATCCCACCTTTAAAGATCTACCTTAAACCACTTGAACTCAGAAGCCAAAGCCCTATAAATATTTGAATTCTGGTTTCCCCAGTTCAGGCATTGCTTGATTACATCAAGATGGTGCTTTCCTAATGCAGGAAATCCTAACAGAGGTTTAGTGTTGTTCGATTAGCAGCTTTCTAGTGATAATTTGGGGGAGTTCAACATCCTAAACATGAACAGGGCTTCATTATACTCACTTTATCCACTGAACCGTGATGGCTGCAGGGGGATGCACTTCATAGTGGAAGAAGAGTGGGAAGGAAGGGCTGTTTGTGAAGAAGGAAGGAAGGAAAGAAAGAAAGAAAGAAAAAGAAAGAAAGAAAAGGAAGGAAGGAAGGAAGAAAGGAAGGAAGGAGGAAAGAAAGAAGGAAAGAAAGAGAGAGGAAGGAAGGAAGGAAGAAAAAGAAAGAAGGATAGAAAGAAAGCAAGAAAGAAACGGAGAGAGAAAGAAAGAAAGAAAGGGGGAGAGAGAGGGGGAGAGAAAGAAAGATAGATTTCGGGGTTCCATTTCATAGAGAAATCCTATAACGTGAGCCATCATCATCCAAAGAGCATGTGTTATTAAGAGTTAAGGTCTGGGAAGAATCTAGTTGTAAGTGAGAGCTTCTCTTTTAATTACACACCCAATGATTAGCCACCTCTGGGACACATGTTTTCAAACAGAAAAATGTCTTCCCCAGCATTTTAAGGTAATTCTTTCTTAAATTGTAGCATAGCTCCCTAAGAAAGCCAGGATCCATAAAAGACTTCCTGAAGTTGCAATGGAAAGATGACTCTAGATTCTGTTCTCTCCTATGGTGGTTGAAGTGACTGAACAATTACTGATACCTAGAATTCTGCAGAGTGAGTTCATCTCTCCATTAACATGTCTAGCACTATTATTCCCAATTGTATCCCTGTGTATCACTGTTGATAACCTCGTGTATTATTCATTACATTATGACCTAAAACTTAAAGGAAGAATGAAGGTTTATAAATAAGGGAAATAACACTGACTCAGAACTAGGTACAACTGGGGAACCAATAACCCTACACTCAAACCCTGGATGGAAAAAAGCCCTTAATCATGCTATTAGGAAAATCTTAGAGCTATTACTAGAGAGCAAATTATAAAGGATACCACAATACGGTATTTGGATGAAGGGGCTTTTTAGGCAATAGACTAAATCCTGATCACAAAAGCAGTAAGCAGAAGAGTGACAGTCTTCTTTTTTTTTTTTAACATCTTTATCAGAGTATAATTGCTTTACAATGGTGTGTCAGTTTCTGCTTTATAACAAAGTGAATCAGTGATACATATACATATGTCCCCATATCTCTTCCCTCTTGCATCTCCCTCCCTCCCACCCTCCCTATCCCACCCCTCTAGGTGGTCACAAAGCACCGAGCTGATCTCCCTGTGCTATGCGGCTGCTTCCCACTAGCTATCTGTTTTAAGCTTGGTAGTGTATATATGTCCATGCCACAGTCTTTCTGAATGAATAGTCTTCTCTCACTATTGGCTTTACCCTTGCTTACTTCACAACCTTAGGATTTCCAAACATAGTAGGACATGACAACCCATATTTTTCTGTTTTGTAATTACTAATCACGCATCCTAGAATATCTTCTTGGAGGAGCTTCTTAAAATTTATCTTCTTCCTACAGCTCAGGAATAGCAGGGCTCCGTTATTCCAGTAATTTGGGAAAACAGTGAAACTCTTCTTCTAGTACTTGTTCATAAGTAAAATAATAAATCGAAAGATGATTAATTAACTAGAGATATGAAAACCTACCAAAAAGCAAAAGAAAGGTTTCCAGGCCAATTTAACTCTATTAAGATAGTAGCTGAATATATTAACATATCTAGGAAAGCCTAGATGGAGCATTGGTCCCGTGAAAGCTCAGTGGAAAGATAATAGGAAAGACCAATGCTGCTCGTGTCCCTCTGGGCAGGAGCTGGGGGAGAATGTTCAGGTCCCACTGGCACGACCTTCCCTGGAAGTGCAGAGAGTGTTCTTCAACCTACCTTAGCCAAAGAATATGTTCTGAGGACTTCCCTGGTGGCACAGCGGTTAAGAATCCGCCTGCCAATGCAGGGGACACAGGTTCGAGCCCTGGTCTGGGAAGATCCCACATGCTGCGGAGCAACTAATCCCGTGCGCCACAACTACTGAGCCTGCACTCTAGAGCCCGCAAGCCACAGCTACTGAGCCCACGTGCCACAACTACTGAAGCCCGCATGCCTAGAGCCCGCACTCTGCAACAAGAGAAGCCTGTGCACCACAAGGAAGAGTAGCCCCCACTCGCCACAACTAGAGAAATCCCGTGCACAGCAATGAAGACCCAACACAGATAAATAAATAAATACATAAATAAATAAATACATAAATAAACAGAATATGTTCTGAGATTCTGTAACATACTGTTATGGTTCCATGACTGAGATCTGGCTTCCCATGTAGGCCTTGCTACCACAAGGAGCTGGTCATGCCCACATGGGTTCTAACTTCTCTGCTTGTGACCATCTTATTTCTCAATACATATTAATAGTTTCCTTATTTAGATATGTCTTCAACAACTTGTTACTGTGATATCTCTGAAAGATAGAACTGTTCTCACATAATGATAAAATTAAACTTCTGAGCCTGCAAAAGTAAGGGCTGCTCTGTCCAACTCACTATACCATTTTATTTTGAATTCTTTTACATAACCACCATCCTCTTCAACACCATTACCCTCCTCCTCAAATATTTAAACTCTTCCTTACTCACTTTCTATGTTACAGACAAAATAAAAACCACAAGATGAGACTCCCTCATCTTCTCCATTCTCTATTCCAAACCCATCAAATCAACTCACCTACATCTTCAACCATGTTATTTTCTTTTCCTGCTCCTCTGCATCTCTATCTTCCTCATTATATATAGAGATTAGATATGGATATACAGATAATATATGTATATAGAAAGATAGAGATTGAGAGAGATAGAGACAGAGATGAGAGTTGACTCTTGAACAACACGGAGGGATTAGGGGCTGCAGACTCTCTGCACAATCCAAAATCTGCCTATATCTTACAGTCAGCCCTCCTATCCATGGGTCCTCCTATCTGCGGTTCTGCATCTGCAGATTCAACCAAACATGGGTCATGTAATACTGTAGTATTTACTAATGAAAAAAATCCATGTATAAGTGGACCCTTGCAACTCAAACCCATATTGTTCCAGGATCAACTGTATGTGTGTATGTGTGTGCGCGTATATATATATACACATACACATGCTCATATATATGTATATATATGTAATTTTTCTGCTTTAACTGTACATTCTTCTACTGTGCTTTGAATTCCATTTCCTCCCTTTTAACTGGCTCTTTCATGTTGCCAATATTTCATACAACACGTATTACAAAATACTTATTATATTCCATACTATTCAGCAGCACAAATTTCCTCTTACTCTCATCACAACCTCTCAAGGTTGGCATTTCTATCTGAATTTTGCAGAGAAAGAAACAGTCACAACAAGGTTAAGTACAATACAGATGGTAAATGGAACAGCTGATATTTGAAACCAGGTTATTGACTCTGGAGCACTTTTTCTTGTTCATTTATTTTTTGTGTTGCTTCTTTCCTCCATTAGAATGTAGGTTCTATGAGAGCTGGAATCTTGTCTCTGTTGTGACACATTATATCCCCAAATCCTCAGTGACTTGTGCATAGTATATATTCAACTAACAGGGAAAGCAGCTCTTTTGTCCCTTTCCTGTTTGTCCATTTTTGTTCCCCTCTAACCTTGAAAGAACATAATTATAGGAATGAGATCACTAGGCAGCTTAAACTAACTTCTGACTTATGCTCCACTGAATGCACACCATGCCTTGCCTAACCTGTTGATTCTTTTCCTAGATTAAAAGAAGTAAGAATGAAGAATTAAGTAGTTAAAGAATGACTACCGCTCTACCCTCAATAGCCCCCTTAGCAATCCTGCAGGCAGATCACATGGGCAAGGTAACATCTGAAAGGTCAGCTGTCTTTCCCCCGCTTTTCCCTTTAAAAACTGTCATAGCTGAACAGCATCTTCAGAGTTGGTCTCAGGACATGAGTCCACCTTCTCCCCAGATTGCCAGGTTTTCTGATTAAAACATCTTTCCTTTCTACTGACACTTGCTTCTTGATTATTGTCATTTGAGCGGCAAGCAGCCGAACCTAAGTTTGGCAACAATAGTAGTTAAATAAATTCATGAATTAATAAATAAATTCCCCTTCTACTCTCATAGATATGGAGATCGAGAATTTGTTCTCTTGACCCCTTTGTTCACTATAGCCTGATGTTCCTACCCTACCCATTGCCACATCATGGAATTCTTTAACTTGGCCAAAATATGGCTTACCGTTTTTATACATATGTTTCCTCTTTTCTTATTTCCAATTATTTCTCTTGAAATTATTCTTTCTTGAAAGATTCTGGCTATTGCTGGAACATCCTGTGCAGAAGGCTGGAGGGGCGCAATTTGGTGTATTTATCAGTCTCTATATAACCTTGTTGTTTCAAACATCCTCAGGCCAAATCTAATTTATTGTTTGCTTCATGAGCACATTATTATCCTAGTTTTGTATATTCACTAGCTTGGTGTGGCTCAAATCAACATCCTTTAGCTTATAGAACCTCTAGTTTCAATTCACTTCCTCACCAGATTTTCTTCTAAGTGGCCAGGTTATATTTTTTAGACAGAAATAGCTGGTAGGTATATGCTTTCTCCTTAAAAATCCCCTCCTCTACTGCTGAGAGCTACTGAGAAATTTTTCCACAGGCTTATTTTCCACCTCTTCCTTACCGCTTCCCTGACCCTAGATCTCATAATGTTAATCAATAGATTGTTTGATATGCTTTTTGGGGAAATCTTTCAGTTGCTAGAAGTCTGCAGTTGTGCCTTTTCTCTTGTTATGCTCTCTCCTTGGGCCCATATTCATGGAATTTGGCAGAGCGGCTTTAAATTTTTGATCTGGAGCAGTTTGCTCTGTGGAATTTGGTGCCCTGCCCCTACCTGCTTTGCCTTTGGCCTTTTATATTATATCTAGTAGCTAATGCAAACTAGCTATAATACTTTAAAAAAAAAATCTGCTTTTTAAAAAATACAGATTCTCAGGATCTGCCCTTGGTGATTCTGATTGCAGGTCTGAAGTTGCATCTGCAAATGTACATTTATAAAAGCTCCTTAAGTGATTCTGATGCTTGACTAGTCTTAGCAACACCATGCTACTGAGATGAGTTTTCTTCACAGGGGATGAGCAAAAGCAATACGTCTGTTATTGCTATCTTTCCTAAAAATTAAATTGTGATAGAGGTAAGAGACTTGGCTTTGTTTATCTTTATTTCCAACACATTGCTTGTGAAATAATAGTTAAAACATCTCATCAAAGCTTTTCCGGATTTCCTGAGGCTGAGGCTTCTGTATCAATAAAGAGCAAAGCTGGAAGCTAGAGTTAAGTCTGTTTTCACCTAAACATAAATGAGGTAGAGAAAGAGAAAGCAGATTCTGCCTCTGGAGATTTGAAAGGACTTAAATGTTAACACTAACATATTGAACCTAATTCTCGGCTCCAGAGGTAGTCAGGGCAATCACCCAAGAGATCAATGCTGGCTCTCCCCTAGGTACAGATGCACCCCTGCCTTTCCTATTCCAGACCCCAAACCTCATTTCTGACCAACTTCCCAAGATGAAGAATAGCTGTTGTTGTTTTTTTCTTCTTTTTCTGTGAAAAATTCATTTAGGACATAACATCGTAATTCTCCACTCCCACTCGTTTTTCTTCGTTTTGTGAAAATCAATAACCTATAGGACTGGATTTTATGAAGCCTGAAGCAGTTAGGAGAAAATAAAGGAATGAATCTTTGGGCTCAACTTATTTCACACACCCACCTGCTTACAGCCTTTGTGCCAGCAGGGACTAGGGAAATACCTAGGTACAGATTCCGCGTGTCTGGACAGTGTGTGTGATGGATGGGAAGCACAGACAACAGACAGGGAGAGAAGGATACAGACACACACACATACAGAGAGATACAGACAAAAAGAGAGAGAGAGAGAGGGGTAACGGGATAACAAGGGAGTTACATGAACTCAAGTGCCAAAGGTCTTTTTACAACGCTTGTTCTGTGAGTAGAAGCCAACTGTTAAACATATATTGACTAGCTGACTAAGTTAATAAAGGCATTAATAAATGAATACAGAAATGGATATTTAGCAGCAAATGAGAGGATTCAAGTTGGGAGGATGTTAAAAAATATACCAGAAGTCTTTAACTTTCATGTTAATAGTACTGGAAGAAATTCTACCTCTCTGATTATAGGGTGTCATGATCAAAACAGTATTGAAGGTTGCTTAATCTATTGGTGGCGTGTAGGATGGATCAGGCTAGGGAAAAATAATTACGAGCAATCCCATTTGGAGAACGGTATCATGCTTTTGGCGTGTGAAGATCAGCCCTGAGGGAAGGACAAAGGTAGCAGAGAGAAGGGAATAGCAAGGGGTAGTATGTCAGAAAACGAAGTGAGGAGATTTAGAAAAAGATTAGATTGTGGGGCTAAGGGAAAAGAATCTTCAGGGAAAACATACTCCTGCATTTCAAGAAATGATCTCCTCTGGGATAAATTTTCCATATGGCTAATCACAACCTTCTCTGGGTGTTCACTGTAATTTGTACATGCTTTTTGTAGAGTGTGCATTGTGGGCTTTATTGCTCTTTCTCTGCTTTTTATCTTTCTTTGTATTGGATTGTTTTCTTCTTTGGAATAGATATCTACTCTCAAACAAGAAGAAACTGCACTGGTTCCAGGTATGGACTGGAGGGCCCTGGGATAACTGTCAGTGAGGGACAAGACTTGCCTGGTGTCAAGTGTTTTAAAAGAAGGAAATCAAAAGACAAGTTTCAAGGGTAAACCAGGATTTACAGCTAATCATCATAATCTAGTAGAAACACCACCTGCAGAGTCAGGGCACAGATATATAAGGTCATAGAGCAGAAATCAGAGACGAAATGAATATATAACAGAAGGTCTAAACCAGGAATAAAAATAATAATGATGATGATGATAACACATTTTGAGTATTTACTGCATGCCAACACAATGATAAATGTTTCTACTTGCTAATCCTTACATCAACACTAAGTAGAATATATTCAAAATTAGAAGTCCTAAGTAACACACTGTGTGTATCTCCTCTTTCTCCTTGAGCCCATTAAAGTTACAATAAGTATAGTAATAATATGTACCTCAGGAAGACAAAGCAAGTAAAAGAGAATGCACACATGAGCAAATATTTCTGCATTTTTTTCAGTGATGGGAAGAGGTTGAATAAGTGAATATTGACTTAGCCAAATGGAAGAAGTTATAATCTAAGTGCCTCCTGACTCCAGAAATCTCTGCCCTTCCCTGATGGGGACAGAACTTTTCTACAATTGACGGTGATACTTTGTGGAGAAGAATGACACAGACTTGGCCCAGATAAAAAGAAACACCCTCTGTCCTACCTTCCACCTCTTCTTCCCTTCTCCGAGCTCCTGTCCAAATTTCTGGTGCTCTTAGGATGTTCCCAGGATCTCCACTTACAGCCTCCACTCTGAATCACTGACATGTTCACAACTTGATGCATCCAAAGTTCTAGTCTTTTACAGACCTGATTAATTTAGGTCTATGGAAATAATTGTTTATAAGAGATACTGCCTTCAGATATTAGTCCTCATGTACTTGTGATTTTGCCCATTTTGACATGACCTTCAGTCCTAAAGAATAAGGCAGAAGCCTCAAGTCTAACGACTCTCCACTGGATTATCCAAGAAAAACATTGGATTATGTTGCCATGCAATAAAGATGAGGATGAGAGCAATAACATAAAGGCACAATATTAAGTATAAAATTTAGTGAACCTGGAAAGAAGCTGCTAGATATTTATTTCCCCCAATCTCAGTTCTAGGCTTCTTGAAGCAGAATGTTTTTGAATAGTCAGACATTACATCATGATTCTCTTTTCTCTCTCATTCCAATAATTGTGTTAGTTTTTCCATTTTAAGAAAACAAGTCCTCAGATTTTGAGATTAGTCACAATAATTTTTAACAAGAGCAAAACAGAAAGAAGTAAATAATATATCTTTTCTCCTATCTAGCATGTCAAATCTTGTTTGATAACATAGGATAGTTTTCCTATATTTGTCATTGATACACAAATTATCTGGAATAGATTATTTGCAGTATCAAAAGATTATACCTCTCCCACCAACCGCCTCCCTGCCTTGCACCAAAAAGATAGAAAAAAACAAAGACAGGGAAAAACAAAGTCTTCTCAGAAAAAAAAAAAATCTATCTTGCTTCCATTAAAAATGTTCCTTTCTTCTATCAGTCCTCCTTTATCATTGTTAGGCGATAAATGGTTTGGCAGGATAAATGTAAGTAATTAGACAATACTGAAAGTTACTGTAAATGTAAAATTTTTGGATAAATGTCTCTGAGTCAGGTTACTTTAACTGTATTCACAAGACAGTTTTAAAAGGCATAAATTTAAAAAAGTAAATTAAAACAGTACTTAAACCATATATTTTCATGTCTGGAGGAAGCCTCATTTGTCAGCTGGTTTTACCTTTTCCCATCATCCCTGATAAGTCATCACCGTTCCTAGTCTTAAAAACTCACCCCCACTAAGGAGGGGCAGTGGAGATGGCTTTAAACTGCACTGCACTTCATTTCTCTTCTCTTGCCACAGAATTTATCCATTCAGTCATTCAACAGACCTTGATTAAGTATGTCCTGAATGCCAGGGCTTTCTCAGCATTATAATAGAAGGATCTACACATCCATCCACTCTTGTGATATTTAGCTAGTTGATTCAATGACAGGATCAACATTTGGAAACCCTTTCTATCTAAATCTACATCTTCAAAGCTTGGAGCAGTATCATAGCAGTGAGACTAAAGCAATCGTGGTCACAATGTCCACTAACACATACTCATCAAACAAATACAGTACACTGGAGTAGATAGGCAGAGTGAGTTAGTATGATCTAATTTACAGAAGGTCTCTGCCTTTTACAGATTAATTGTCCAGGAGAATTCATAACAAACAAAATTTTAAGTCACAAAAGGAAGATATACCCAGTGTGTAATGAATTTACAAAAAAAAGGGGGGGCTACTGCTACAGACTAGGAAGGCTTCAAGGTGGGGGATGTCATTTGAGAGGCCCAACTGCTAAAAAGAGTTTGAACCCCAAATGTGTGAACTTGAAACCTGAGCCTCCACTTTTAAATGGGAAAAAAAATTCACCTTCCTTTCTTACCTCACCCAAAGATTTCATGAAGAGAGTGGAGAGGTAAAAACGAATGTGATAATTCACAAGATTGAAAGGCAGTTTAGATGCAAAAGATGTGTGTCTTTATACAGCACAAAGCTCATACAGGAATCAGCACCCAAATGTCATAGAGGCTGAAAATACAAATCACCCAGAGCATTATCTTAGAAGTCCCTGGCTCTTTACCTGGTTATGAAGGACACACAGAGAGAGACACGATTATATCCCTTATCCTGGAACATTCCATGTGCTTTCCCCACCTCTGCCCGCAGATGGGCTCATCGAAGCCAGAACACTGGTAGATATGACCTATGGCAAATATTCAGTGGCCACAATCTTCTGTAATTTGGGGGTGCATCTCAAAGCCTCTGAGGTTACTGTACCCATCAAAGCAATGGGAATATAGTAGGGTGACCAAATATGCCAGTTTTCCTGGAACAATCCTGGTTATTAGTACTCCCATTCACTCTCAAAAAGTCCCTGTTCAGATGGTATGGACACCTTAACTATAGCCTGCTTTCCATAGGACATGCAGAGGTGGGCCACAGACCCCCATTTTCCTATGAGCAGAGTTCCAAAAAAAGCCATAAGGGCAGATGAAGGTATGGTTGTAGAGAACACAAAAACTGCTTAGAAACTATACCACAGGCAAAAAGCCTTCCCATGCTCTGCGAATAATGAGCTGTCATCAATTCAATCTGGCTTTATGCTAGCTGATATTTGACCCTCCATATATATATATTTTATTCGCTTCATTGGGTTATCAGCTGTCTCAAGTTTAAATGAGAAGCTTCTGGAAGGCAACGACTCATGTAACATAATCAAGATGATGCCAATGATGAGAAGAGAGCATACATACCTTATTTCATCCTTCACAAAGAATTCATGACAACTATTTCAACTGATTCTCAATTTTCTGGAGTAATTCTACTCATAAAGGCAAAGAAACTGAATCCCAGTTCATTACTGAGCATTAATCAGTGTTGAATTGATGGTGTTAGGACTTAACCAGTCTCTCTGAATACAAATTCTAATCCCTGTCCACCAGACTGCACCTGTTTTATTGATAATGATTATGATTACAACAGTCAACAGCCTGACAAAATGGAATGGGATCCAGAGACTTAATAGGCTTTTTGGAGGCTCTAACTTATCTCACAACTTCTTCCCTTGCCACCCCCTAACTCTCACCCAGGTTCGTCTCCTGCCAGCCATTTGATCTAACCTAAAAGGATTTTCCCTAACCAGCCACATACACTCCACATGTTTTTCAGGTCCTCACCTCCTCCAGGAAGCTTTTCTTGGTGCCTTGGGTCCATAGGGAGTTCTCGCTTCTCTAAGCACTCATGCCCTTGACTTACAGAAACACTCACTTGGAAACTCAGTTGTGGACTATTTTTATATGACTCATTTTGTTTCCCTAGTATCTTTTGAACTCACTGAGGAAAGAGACTATACCTGTTCATTGCTTTATCCCCAACCCTCCTGCCCCCATCTACCCTTGCATCACAGGCAAGGACTTGGCAAGCAAAGTAAACCCTGACACAAGGAGACTGAATCCTCTTGGGAAGGCCTGGCAGTATTGTTTCTCACTGTGAAACTCATTCTCCCTAACTGAGATTAGGCTCCTCTGTGGGCCGGGAAAAGGAAGAAATCAGGCTCAGGGACCCACAAGCAGAGGCATCTGCTCTTGGACTGCCCTGATCCCTTACATACCTGAGGACCACAGGGTTTTGCCCAGGGCAGATGCAGGGAGGGAGACCTGAACAGATTTCGCACGGAAACTTCTTTCCCTGAGGCTGGAATGTGTTAATGACTGTGACAATTTCTAACATGTTCCAGTCTGCAACCATCATGTGGACTAAGCCTCATTCCTGCCACAGGCTGTAGTGTCCATCCTTGGGTTTTAATATCAATCATGACACGCTGTATCATTTCAAGCCTGTTAATTTAATTCATATTTCAAAATGTTGGAGAAATCTCAGAGGGAGAGACAGGGCAGGCATACAATTATTAAAAATCTGTTACACCATTAAAAGGCAATGTAGAGGAGACCTTCAAGATGGCGGAGGAGTAAGATGCGGAGATCACCTTCCTCCCCCACAAATACATCAGAAATACATCTACATGTGGCAAAACTCTTACAGAACACCTACTGAACGCTGGCAGAAGACCTCAGACTTCCCAAAAGGCAAGAAAGTCTCCATGTGCCTGGGTAGGGCAAACAACAGAAACAAAAGGATAGGGACGGGACCTTCACCTCTGGGAGGGAGCTGTGAGGGAGGAAAAGTTTCCACACACTAGGAGCCTCTTCACTGGCGGAGACTGGGTGTGGCCAGGGGGCAGCTTCAGAGCCACAGAGGACAGCACAGCAACTGGGGCGCGGAGGGCAAAGCGGAGAGATTCCCGCACAGAGGATCGGTGCCGACCGGCGCTCACCAGCCCGAGAGGCTTGTCTGCTCACCTGCCGGGGCGGGCGGGGCTGGGAGCTGAGGCTCTGGCTTCGGAGGTCAGATCCCAGAGAGAGGACTGGGGTTGGC
>NW_006782866.1:231926-238986 GCF_000442215.2 Lipotes vexillifer
GGAAAGAGTTGGGGAAAAAGTCTGGACCTGCCTATGAGGCAAGAGACCATTGTTTCGGGGTGTGAGAGGAGAGGGGATTCAGAGCACCGCCTAAATGAGCTCCAGAGACAGGCGTGCACTGCTGCTATCAGCGTGGACACCAGAGATGGGCATGAAATGCTAAGGCTGCTGCTGCTGCCACCAAGAAGCCCATGTGCAAGCACAGGTCATTATCCACACCTCCCCTCTCAGGAGCCTGTGCAGCCCACCACGGCCAGGGTCCTGTGATCCAGGGACAACTTCCCTGGGAGAACACACGGCGGTCCTCAGGCTATTATAATCCCACAACATCACACCGGCCTCTGCCACCACAGGCTCGCCCTGCCTTCTGTACGCCTCCCTACCCCTGGCCTGAGTGACCCAGAGTCCCCTAATTACCTGCTACTTTAACCCTATCCTGTCTGGGCAGGAACAAAGGCTCTCAGGCTACCTACACGCAGAGGCAGGGCCAAATCCAAAGCTGAGCCCCAGGAGCTGTTCAAACAAAGAAGAGAAAGGGAAATCTCTCCCAGCAGCCTCAGGAGCAGGGGATTAAATCTTCACAGTCAACTTGATGCACCCTGCATCTGTGGAATACCTCAACAGACAACAAATAATCCCAACACTGAGGCAGCGGACTGTGGGACAACTGTAGACCTGGGGTTTGCTTTCTGCAACTAATTTGTTTCTGCTTTTTTTGTTTTGTTTTCTTTTGTTTTTTGGTTGTTGTTGTTTGTTTTTTTTTTTTGCAGTACGTGGGCCTCTCACTGTTGTGGCCTCTCCCATTGCGGAGCACAGGCTCCAGATGTGCAGGCTCAGTGGCCATGGCTCACGGGCCCAGCCACTCCACAGCATGTGGGATCTTCCAGGACCAGGGCACGTACCCGTGTCATCTGCATCGGCAGGCGGACTCTCAACCACTGCGCCACCAGGGAAGCCCATGTTTCTGGTTTTATGTTTATCGTAGTTTAGTATTTAGAGTTTATTATCACTGATAGATTTGTTTATTGATTTGGTTGCTCTCTTCCTTTCTTTTTTTATATATAGATATATATATATTTTCCTTTTTCTCTTTTTGTGAGTGTGTATGTGTAGGCTTCTTTGTGTGATTTTGTCTGTATAGCTTTGCTTTTACCATTTGTCCTAGGGATCTGTCTGTCCTTTTTTTAAGAAGAGTTTTTAGCGCTTCTTACATTGGTGGATTTATTTTTTGGTTTGGTTGCTCTCTTATTTCTTTCTATTCTTTTTATTACCTTCTAATTTTTTTTATTTTTAATAAATTAAAAAAATTTTTATTTTAATAACTTTATTTACTTTTCTTTCTTTCTTTCTTTTGTTCTCCCTTTTCTTCTGACTGACAGGGTCTTGGTGCTCCGGTCGGGTGTCAGAGCTGTGCTGCTGAGGAGGGAGAGCCTTGTTCAGGACATTGGTCCACCAGAGACCTCCCAGCTCCACGTAATATCAAGTAGCCAAATATCTCCCAGAGCTCTCCAACTCAACACTAAGACCCAGCACTATTCAACAAGCTACAGTGCTGGACACCATATGCCAAACAACTAATACAGGAACACAATCCCACCCATTAGCAGAGAGGCTGCCTAAAATCATAATAAGGTAACAGACACCCCAAAACACACCACCAGATGCAGTCCTGCCCACCAAAAAGACAATATCCAGCCTCATCCACCAGAACACAGGCACCAGTCCCCTCCACCAGGAAGCCTACACAAACCACTGAAGCAACCTTAGCCACTGGGGGCAGACACCAAAAACAACAGGAACTACAAACCTGTAGCCTGCGAAAAGGGGACTCCAAACACAGTAAGTGAAGCAAAATGAGAAGACAGAGAAACACACAACAGATGAAGGAGCAAGGTAAAAACCCACCAGACCTAACAAATGAAGAGGAAATAGACAGTCTACCGGAAAAAGAATTCAGAGTAATAATAGTAAAGATGATCCAAAATCTTGGAAATAGAATGGAGAAAATACAAGAAATGTTTAACAACAACCTAGAAGAACTAAAGAGCAAACAATGATGATGAACAACACAATAAATGAAATTTAAAATTCTCTAGAAGGAATCAATAGCAGAATAACTGAGGCAGAAGAACGGATAAGTGACCAAGAAGATAAAATAGTGGAAATAACTACCACATAGCTGAATAAAGAAAAAAGAATGAAAAGAATAGAGGACAGTCTCAGAGACCTCTGGGACAACATTAAATGCATAAACATTTGAATTACAGGAGTCCCAGAAGAAGAAGAGAAAAGGAAACGGACTTAGAAAATATTTGAATAGATTATAGTTGAAAACTTCCCTAATATGGGAAAGGGAATAGTCAATCAAGTCCAGGAAGTGCAGAGAGTCCGATAACAGGATAAATCCAAGCAGAAACATGCCAGGACACATAATAATCAAAGTATCAAAGATTAAATACAAAGAAAATATATTTAAAACAGCAAGGGAAAAGCAACAAATAACATAATACAAGGGAATCCCCATAATGTTAACAGCTGATCTTTCAGCAGTAACTCTGCAAGCCAGAAGGGAGTGGCAGGACATATTTAAAGTGATGAAAGGGAAAAACCTACAACCAACATTACTCTACCTGGCAAGGATCTCATTCAGATTCGATGAAGAAATTAAAACACCTACAGACAAGCAAAAGCTAAGAGAATTCAGCACTACGAAACCAGGCTTACAACAAATGCTAAAGGAACTTCTTTAGGCAGGAAACACAAGAGAAGGAAGAGACCTACAACAGCAAGCCCAAAACAATTTAAAAAATGGTAATAGGAACACACCTACTGATAACAACTTTAAATGTAAATGGATTAAATGCTCCAACCAAAAGACACAGACTGGCTGAATAGATACAAAAACAAGACCCGTATATACGCTGTCTACAAGAGACCAACTTCAGACCTAGGGACACATACAGACTGAAAGTGAGGCGATGGAAAAAGATATTCCATACAAATGGAAATCAAAAAACGGTGGAGTAGCAATTCCCATATCAGACAAAATAGACTTTAAAATAAAGACTATTACAAGAGACAAAGAAGGACACTACATAATGATCAAAGGATCAATCCAAGAAGAAGATATAACAATTGTAAATATTTATGCAACCAACACAGGAGTACCTCAATACATAAGGTAAATGCTAACAGCCATAAAAGGGGAAATTGACATTAACACAATCATAGTAGGGGACTTTAACACCCCACTTTCACCAATGGACAAATCATCCAAAATGCAAATAAATAAGGATACACAAGCTTTAAATGATACATTAAAAAAGATGGACTTAATTGATATTTATAAGACAGTCCATGCAAAAACAACAGAATACACATTCTTCTCAAGTGCTCATGAAACATATCTTGGGTCACAAATGAAGCCTTGGTAAATTTAAGAAAATTGAAATCATATGAGCTATCTTTTCCAACCACAACGCCATGAGACTAGATATCAATTACAGGAAAATATCTATAAAAAATACAAACACATGGAGGCTAAACAATACACTACAAAATAGCCAAGAGATCACTGAAGAAAGAGGAAATCAAAAATACCTAGAAACAAATGACAATGAAAACATGATGGAAGAAAACCTGTGGGATGCAGCAAAAGCAGTTCTAAGAGGGAAGTTAATAACAATACAATCCTACCTCAAGAAACAAGAAATATTTCAAATTAACAACCTAACCTTACACCTAAAGCAATTAGAGAAAGAAGAACTAAAAAACCCCAAAGTTAGCAGAAGGAAAGAAATCGTGAAGATTCTATCAGAAATAAATGAAAAAGAAATGAAGGAAACGATAGCAAAGATCAATAAAACTAAAAGCTAGTTCTTTGAGAAGATAAACAAAATTGAGAAACCATTAGGCAGACTCATCAAGAAAAAAAGGGAGAAGACTGAAATCAACAGAATCAGAAATGAAGAAGGAGAAGTAACAACTGACACTGCAGAAATACAAAGGATCATGAGAGATTAGTACAAGCAACTATACGCCAATAAAATGGACAACCTGGAAGAAATGGACACATTCTTAGAAAAGCACAAGCTTCCGAGACTGAACCAGGAAGAAACAGAAAATTTAAACAGACCAATCACAAGCACTGAACTTGAGACTGTGATTAAAAATCTTCCAACAAATAAAAGCCCAGGACCAGATGGCTACACAGGCGAATTCTATCAAACATTTACAGAAGAGCTAACACCTATCCTTCTCAAAGTCTTCCAAAATATAACCGAGGGAGGAACACTCCCAAACTCATTCTCTGAGGCCACAATCACCCTGATACCAAAACCAGACAAAGATGTCACAAAGAAAGAAAACTACAGGCCAATATCACTGTTACTGATGAACACAAATGCAAAAATCCTCAGCACAATACTAGCAAACATAATCCAACAGCACAGTAAAAGGATCATACACCATGATCAAGTGGGGTTTATCCCAGGAATGCAAGGATTCTTCAGTATACGCAAATCAATCAATGTGATACATCATATTAACAAAATTGAAGGAGAAAAACCATATGATCATCTCGATAGATGCAGAAAAAGCTTTCAACAAAATTCAACACCTATTTATGATAAAAACTCTCCAGAAAGTAGGCATAGAAGGGAACTTAACTCAACAGAATAGAGGCCATATATGACTAACTCACAGCCAACATCATTCTCAATGGTGAAAAACTGAAACCGTTTCCTCTCAGATTAGGAACAAGACAAGTCTGTGCACTCCCACCACTATTATTCAACATAGTTTTGGAAGCTTTAGCCACAGCAATCAGAGCGGAAAAAGATATAAACGTAATCCAAATTGGAAAAGAAGTAAAATTGTCACTGTTTGCAGATGACATGATACTATACATAGTGAATACTAAAGATGCTACCAGAAAACTACTAGAGCTAATCAATGAATATGGTAAAGTAGCAGAATACCAAATTAATACACTGAAATCTCTTGCATTCCTATACACTAATGATGAAAAATCTGAAAGAGAAATTAAGACTCCCATCTACCATTGCAACAAAAAGAATAAAATACCTAGGAATAAACCTGCCTAAGGAGACAAAAGACCTGTATGCAGAAAACTATAAGACACTGATGAAAGAAATTACAGATGATACAAACAGATGGAGAGATATACCATGTTCTTGGATTTGAAGAATCAACACTGTGAAAATAACTATACTACCCAAAGCAATCTACAGATTCAATGCAATCCCTATCAATCTACCAAGGTATTTTTCACAGAACTAGCATTAAAAAATTTCACAATTTGTATGGAAACACAAAAGACCCCAAATAGCCAAAGCAATCTTGAGAAAGGAAAATGGAGCTGGAGGATTCAGGCTGGCTGACTTCAGACTATACTACAAAGCTACAGTAATAAAGACAGTATGGTACTGGCACAAAAACAGAAATATAGATCAATGGAATGGGATAGAAAGCCCAGAGATATACCCATGCACATATGGTCACCTTATCTTTGATAAAGGAGGCAAGAATACACAATGGACAAAAGACAGCCCCTTCAATAAGTGGTGCTGGGAAAACTGGACAGGTACATGTAAAAGAATGAAATTAAAACACTCCCTAACACCATACACAAAAAGAAACTCAAAATGGATTAAAGACCTCAATATAAAGCCAGACAGTATAAAACTCTTAGGGGAAAACATAGGCAGAACACTCTATGACATCAATCACAGCAAGATCCTTTTTGACCCACCTCCTAGAGAAATGGAAATAAAAACAAAAAATAAACAAATGGGACCTAATGAAACTTAAAAGACTTTGCATAGCAAAGGAAACTATAAACAAGATGAAAATACAACCCTCAGAATGGGAGAAAATATTTACAAGTGAAGCAACTGACAGAGGGTTAATCTCCAAAATTTACAAGCAGCTCATGCAGCTCAATACCATAAAAACAAAAACTGAATCCAAAAATGGCAGAAGACCTAAACAGACATTCCTCTAAAGAAGATATACAGATCACCAACAAACACATGAAAGGATGCTCAACATCACTAATTATTAGAGAAATACAAATCAAAACTATAATGAGGTATCACCTCACATCAGTCAGAATGGCCATCATCAAAAAATCTACAAACAATAGATGTTGGAGAGGGTGTGGAGCACAGGGAAACTTCTTGCACTTTGGTGGGCATGTAAATTGATACAGCCACTATGGAGAACAGTATGGTGGTTCTTTAAAAAACTAAAAATCAAACTACCACATGAGCCAGCAATCCCACTACTGGGTATATGCCCTTAGAAAACCATAATTCAAAAAGAGTCCTTTACCAGAATGTTCACTGCAGCTGTATTTAGTAGCCAGGACATAGAAGCAACCTAAGTGTCCATCGACAGATGAATAGATAAAGAAGATATGGCACATATATACAATGGAATATTACTCAGCCATAAAAAGAAACAAAATTGAGTTATTTGTAGTGAGGTGGATGGACCTAGAGTCTGTCATACAGAGTGAAGTAAGTCAGAAAGAGAAAAACAAATAATGTATGCTAACACATAATATGAAATCAAAAAAAAAAATGTTTCTGAAAAACCTAGGGGCAGGACAGGAATAAAGATGCAGAAGTAGGGAATGGACTTGAGGACATGGGGAGGTTGATGGGTAAGCTGGGACGAAGTGAGAGAGTGGCATGGACATATATACACTACCAAATGTAAAACAGTTAGTGGGAAGCAGCCACATAGCACAGGGAGATCAGCTCTGTGCTTTGTGCTCTCCTAGAGGGGTGGGATAGGGAGGGTGGGAGGGAGGGAGACGAAGAGGGAAGAGATATGGGAACATGTGTATATGTATAACTGATTCACTTTGTTATAAAGCAGAAACTAACACACCACTGTAAAGCAGTTATACTCCAATAGAGATGTTAAAAAAAGAAAAGGCAATGTATGTGTGTGTATGTATTTGTATATATGTAACTATAAATACTCATATTGTAAAGCATTTTCACTGACTATTTATTCTGCCTGTGATACT
>NW_006782866.1:238996-240059 GCF_000442215.2 Lipotes vexillifer
TCTTTCCCCAGAAATGTACATGGCTAAATTCCTCAGACCCTTTAAGTTTTCACTCAAACACTGCCTTCACAAGGAGACCTATCCTGATCATGAGACTTGAAACTGTTACTGCCTCTCTTCACACTCCTTACTTCTCGTTACTCTCCTCCCTTTCTAACATCTTATTAAATCTAGTTATTTATTCCATGTATCATTTATTGTTTGTCCCTCACTGGAATGTAAACCCTGTGTGGGTGGAAATTGTTTATTGTTTTTGTTCACTGGTGAATTGCAAGCACAACAGTATAAGTGCCAGGCACTTAGTAGGTACTCAATAAATCGTTTTTATGGAATTGAATGCAAAGAATGAATGAATATCGTATGCCTACCAAACTCTGGGTGTTTCAGGATCAAACGGCTCACCTACAGATAGTATAGCCAGGGCAAGTGTCAGGAGACCTCCAAAGACACAGTGCTACCTGGGACTGTGCAAACGAGCGCAGACTCATGTTCTCTAAGAATGGATCTCAGAATCCTCCCTGTAGTATGGGACCCCACTGGGATCTTTGCTGTTACAACTGTGACACAACCTGGGGGCATGCTAGTAGTACCACTTTCTAAAGACCAAGAATCTGAGACGTTAATTCTTGGAAGAATACACATCATCCCCGCCTATTACCTCCAGTGGACAGACAGCATCATGCCATGTTCCCAGAATCGCTCATAGCACTTTAGCAAGGAAAAATGTAAAGGAGTAAACACTGACCTTGATATCAAGGTATCTATGGTCAGGACCCAGGGGACATTAAAGGAATAATGAGAGTAATGTGAAATAAAAGAGATGCTAGAACAAATACACGGAATCCAAACATTTACAAAACCTCTACTGTGATTTAAGTTCTCTCTGAGTACTGGACAGATGATGAGACAACATATGGTTTTATCCATACACCCAGGAATACAAGGAGGGACTGTAAATGCATAATTATAATACAATGCAATAAATGCTATAAGATTTGTATACAGAAAGTGCTATGGGAACACAGAGATGATGGTGAGCACTTCTTCACATGAATGTAGGGAA
>NW_006782866.1:240069-249424 GCF_000442215.2 Lipotes vexillifer
AAAGCTACAGTGACAGGGTAACATTTCCTTTTGGCCTTGGAGAATAAATCAGAGTTTGTCAGAAGAGGAGGGTAGGCATCTCATGAAGGAAAAAGTAAGTGGAGACAAGGTGCAGATATAAGGATGGCCTGTACTGGGGAAAGGCAAGACCAATACTTCCCTGAGGATCTTCCTTTGTTCACAGTCCCCTGGCATGTCTGATTCTTTTCATCTCTCTCCCAAGACATGAGACAGTACTTACTTCATAAGACACACTCAAGTATAAATAGAGTCAATGCATGAAACAAATGAGAACAATCAAGGCCTAGCCAGATCACCAAGCAAGGCTCCTAGCCTATGTCCTTATTTTTAACTGAAGTTCTGATGTCTTAGAAGACCAGCTCTTATAATCCATGGTTTTATGAGTCTGTACTCTGTTATCCCCCCTCATTCTCAACGTGATGATTAGACCCTGTGATCAGGGGTCACACTGCTGTTCCTGGCCCTGGAGTGACTGGCACAAGTTTGGGCACAGAGTGGTCATTCAGAAAATGATATCGAGTCAGGACAGTATGGAGAGGCATTCAGAGAGTCGGACAGGCTGCTTGAAGGCTTCCCCTGCCAGCTATTAGTGTGTGATCTTGGACAACAACTTAATATCTCTATTACTCTATAAAATAGGAATAAAAGGATGTAGGTCCTAGTGTTACTACAATAAATAATACTATGCAAAATCTTTGAACAGTACCTGGTACAAAATAGGCACTTAGTAATAGTTAGATGTTGCTGTTATTAAGAGTTGTTACAGTACTGATTTTCATGATTCCTTGCCTACACTGCTGCTCTGTCACACCTCTGACAGGTTTAGCCAGTAGACGTAGCAAGAGAACCAGGAGGAGATCAAGGTCCTGGTCTTGCTTGCCCCAAACTATCCATCTCATCTAAGGTAAATAACTTTCCTCTTGGAGCCTCATTTTCTTAAGGGGGTTTTGGTTAGGCTCAGATATGACTATAGGGATAAAAGAACTGTACACACATTCCTATAAGACTCTTTGGGTTTTCAGTTTCTCCTTGACCCCAGGACAGACACAGAGTGTTGATAAAAGTTCCCCCAGGGGACTGGGGCTTTTTTTTTTTTTTTTTTTAACAACTGATTAAGAAGCAGGGCACAGAGAGAAAAATCTAGACTCAGAGATGAGAACCTGACCCCGCATCCAACAGAAGTGTGTGGATGTTTTATCGCCACTCCCCCCGTCAAGGTTCAGGGGCACCTTGAGCTGACCAGGTGCATTGCTCTGCACTCCTGGCATGTGCTAAGTGGAGGGGAAAGCTACCACCCTGAAGCAAGCATGACATGACGGGGATGTGAAAGTTAAAGTTTCTATTTTCCTTTCTACTGTGGCACTTAACTTTCTGAACTATAATTTCCGGATTTTCTCATATGTGTTTCCTGCCAGAGCACGAGCTCAGTACAAGACAGACCAAGTATTATTTGTATTTATATTCATAACATCTTGCAAGGCACCTGAGACAATAAATATTTGTTGAATGAATAAAGCATGAAATAAATGGGTAATAGTAGTATCAACAAGAAAAAAAAAAGACTAATGCCTTTACTTTGTTTTACTCTGTGCAAGCACTGTGTAAGTGCCACTCAAACACTGTTCCAATTAATCCTCAGTGCAGGACTACAAGAGAGGCATTTCTATCTCTATTTCACGGACAGGAAAACAAAGGCTTAGAAAGAATAAGAAGCACGAACAAGTTTACACAGACAGCAATCAGAAGAGCCAAGATTCACACTGCCCTCTGCTTGAATACAAAGCACTGGTACAATGAGAGGTCAGATATTCAGCATGTGAATGGACTAATCAAAGGCCCTCAACCTAGAGCTCACCTCAAATTGAACTAAACTTGGATTCCATCATTTTACCCTTCTCCACCTTTTTTTTTTTTTTTTCAGTAAAGCACATACACTTAAAATCTTTGAATTCCTAGTTTTCTCAGCATCAATTCTTTACCTGGTTTGGGTTGGCAAGTCTGTGACACAAGAGTCCTAATAAAACCATCACCAGCAACCAATTCCAGGAGTCCAGAACATGTATGTCTCGGGGGGAGGGGAAAGAGAACTTCCAGCTCTGAAAAGTCAGCACAGGTGCTTTGCACTTTCAAAAAGATTGTTCTCCAGGGCTTCCCTGGTGGCGCAGTGGTTGAGAGTCCGCCTGCTGATGCAGGGGACACGGGTTCGTACCCCGGTCCAGGAGGATCCCGCGTGCCGCGGAGTGGCTGGGCCCGTGAGCCGTGCCCGCTGAGCCTGCGCGTCTGGAGCCTGTGCTCCGCAATGGGAGAGTCCACAACGGTGAGAGGCCCGCGTACAGAAAAAAAAAAAAAAAAAAAAAAAAATTGTTCTCCAAAATTTCAGTCTAATTAAATCTTAATTTACCATCACATTGCAAATCGGCGTTTTACTATAATTCAAAGGATAGCTCTACAATGTCCACTCTGGTGGGAAGCAAGATTTTTAGTCTAAAGCCCTGTTTGTTAACAGGACTGTTAGCTGAACATCATGGAAAAATAAGTCTCTTCAAAGCACTGATTTGTTTGTTAGGTGCCTGATAATTGCAGACATTGGAAATTCTGGGATAAAATAAAACTCTACTGACATTATGGACAAATTTAATATGGCAACAATTAGTTTGATTAAACACAAGTGAGAGGCTGAGGGAAGAAAGAAAAAGAGCAAAATGATCCATTTTAAAAGCACTTTTTAGAAAAGACTGATTCAGGATGATTTATTTGCATAGTCACATTATAATCTGAAAAAGCAATAAATGAAATAAGAATTGTTATTTTGTGGGACCATTGTTTCCATTATTGTTTTCCTGTGGATTAAATGTGGGGAAGGGATTGACAGCCTTAGAGAATTAAGAATCATGCTGTTTCAGAGAATGGCTGCAGAGATGCAGCCAGAGAACCAGGAATAAAAGGAGAAAAAGACTTACTAGGGAGGTGTGAAGATGCGGGGGCTGGCTCAGAAGTCTCCCCACCCCAGGAGCCATAACTACTGAGCGTAAGGCAGAAGGGGACTCTTGCCTTGTGGGTCATATCCAGATCACAGAATACGGGTTTCCCCAGGTTCACAGATCTGTTGAAGATATTCTGATTATTTAAGAGAGGGGATGTCCAAAGGCCCCAGTATCGAGACAGGTGAACTATAGATAGCTCTAATTAGGAGTGTTACAGAAAAAAAGACAGCTATAACATTGGAAGAAACACATACTAAAAGAGGGCTTTGCAGGTCACCAGAGATAAACTCAGACTAAGGGAAATGGACACTGAGGTCTCAAAGATGAGCAGTATCAGGGCACCAGATGCCCAGTCTGACACAGTTCTGGACTGGAGCTCCAGGTTCAAATGGACAGCCCACTATTGATTTATCAGGGCTTGGTATGGGATGAGGGTGGAGAATAAAAGAGTGAACTACACTTAAGTGGTCCTGTTTCTCCTGAAGTGTACACTATAACAGAGGAGAGAGAAAATATAAAATATAGAGATAATTGCAGGTTGGGATAAGTTACCCATGACAAGTTACTCAGACCTATCGTGTCCCTTTCCTCGACATTCAGAAACATGAAAATAAGTGTCCACCTGGCCTAGATCACAGTGTAGGGTAAGAAGCAAATTGAAAAGCTCCTGAGAAACATTAACAATTTTATTCAAATAAGATGTTATTTTATTGTTTTCAATTGCTTCGAAAACGATGTTGAAGAATTACAGTCACTAACGTAATAGGAAAGATTAATGTGGATATTGGCTCAGAACCATGAAGGATGCCTACAACTGTTAAAAAAAAGAGACATCTCGGGGCTTCCCTGGTGGCGCAGTGCTTGAGAGTCCGCCTGCCGATGCAGGAGACGCGGGTTCGTGCCCCGTTTCGGGAGGATCCCGCGTGCCGCGGAGCGGCTGGGCCCGTGAGCCATGGCCGCTGAGCCTGCGCGTCCGGAGCCTGTGCTCCGCAAATGGGAGAGGCCACGGCAGTGAGAGGCCCGCATAACGCAAGGAAAAAAAAAAAAAAAAAGAGACATCTGGAAACAAGTGGAGAAAGCAGGCATCTAAAAGGGCGGGAAATGCCTCAGCTAATACCAGTGGCCAAATTTGTAGAGCAGCCTATGCTCCCTTCCACGAGAGAGCTGTTGCTTTTGGAATTTTGGCGTCTCTCTGTGACAGTGCAAGATGTCTGAAGAAGACAATTTATGATACAGCCAAGCACCCAAGATTGGGTGTTCTCAGGAACCAATCACAGATGATCAACTTTCAGTAATCTGAGATATTGGAGTACAGCAGAGAGGAGTGAGATGAAGAGAAGAGAGCACAAGAAAGGATGCTCAAGAGTGTCAAAGGAAGAAATGTAAGGCTGAGAGAGACAGAGACAGAGACACAGAGAACCAGGGGCTAGGAACCAGGCATGCCTTGAAAAAAAAGAATAGCTCTCTGGGGAGACAATCACTGCAAAGGTGTTTAGAAGTGGTAAGTGAAATGATGGATACTCAGGAGAGCATTGTGTGGCTCTACATAGAAAATGCTTGGAAGATTAATGGCTACACCTCTACAAATCACCGGGCACAATCCCTTGGGCCAGAGTATGCACTAATTAAATGTTAGTTTCATTTTACTTTCCCTCTCCTTTGCTACTGTGCGTAAATTACAACCAGGTGCCATCTCTCATGTTTTGGAGTGTTTTGCAATATCTTTACTACTGCCATACAGATGCTTGGTGATTAGGGAGAGTTTGTTGCATTTCCATTGCTATGCTTCCCTGTCAAGTGACAGAAGTCTAAAAGCCTGGAACATCTTGGTTACGAAGGACAAAAATAACTCCAAAGCACCTCAAAAGAGAGCAGGTTGGAATGTCATGCTTGTATATACTGAAGGAAGTGTAAGTGAAAACAGAGGTGTTCTTGGAGATTTTTCTAGAAGAAGTAGAAATAATGTTTGTTAAAATGAGGTGAGGGTAGTTACAGGAATGTACAGCTATGTAGAAATATTTCAAGCTGTTCACTAAAACTTTATGCAATTTTCATACTTTATTGTATGGAACTGCTACTTCAACTACAAACGTGTTAGAAGGAATGTGGTAGAAAATCAACGTACTTTCTGAATTCCACAGGACACACGGTTAGTGCCACTGATGGTCGGTAGAAGAGCCGGACACGTCTTAGGCTGCATATCGGCTATTATCCCCTGGACACTACAGCTCAGTGGGTAGTGAAGAGGACTCGAGAAGGAGTGAGCTTGTGTCACCTACACAACATGGGGCCTATGTGTGCACTTGGGACACTAAAGCTTCTAAGTGAAGGAAAGAGAAAACTACTATTCTTTGAGGGCTTACCGCATGCTTTTACGCACTACCTCATTTAATCCTCACTCTATTTAATAGATGAAGTCATTGAGATGTATTTGGAGGGGCTAATTTTCCCGGGGGAGTGATGCACCATGAGGAATCAGAGAAGACATTGGCTGTGGCATAAAACTCTTCTTCATCCCAAAGCAGAGTACGATGTGTTTCTTTACTTTCTATTTTCTTTTTTAATCTGAATCTTTTCCTGAGATTCTGGTGGCAGTCGGAAGCAGCTTCTCTTACAGAAAGAGGTCTAATCTACCCTATTTGTTCCCAGTGTCATGGAGAAAAGTAAACCCTTTCCCCTAGGCTGGAATTTTTATGTGACAGCCTTTCCCCAGATCAACTGCTTCCATTACTGACCACGTGAAACATATCAGGAGTCAGGAGAACACACAATGAAGCCCTGGGAGTAGGAACTGTAGTTTCTACACAATCTCCATGCATAACTCCCATTAGCAGTAATGTCTGTGATATGTGTGAGCTGAGGGAATTCCTCACTTTATTAAAAGGAAATGATATACACAGTTGTTTCTGGAGTAAAATCAAACAGCAGAATGGCTATTTATCTATGGGAACTCTTTCTTGTTAGTGTCATATAAATGCAAGGAGATACTTAAAGAGATTGATAACACATGGAGTGGGTATAGCCACACCATCTGACTGACTAAAAGCCAATTTTAAAAATAGAGAGGTATGGCTTTTTCTGACATTTTGTAATAAAATATTCCCATTCTAGAACCACAGCCTCACCCCTTAATAAACATAGTATAATGCGGAATTTCTAATTCTTAAACAAATCTGGAAAGCAAAGAGCAAAATGTGGTGAGGTAAGCATGCTTTCCACTAAGCAAAATAAGTTAATGAGTCAACTCATTTCCAATCTGCATGTTATGTGCCAATTGCTCAAATCAAATGAGAAGCTCTTTCTAGCTCAGGACCCAGAGCTCAACTGAAAGTTGTCAGATTTGATAAAGTAGATTTGTACTAGAAGGAAACATTCCCTTTCTATTTTCCAGGGTACATCTGTTTGCCAGAGTGCATTTCCCAGCTAATACCAGTTTGTCGACAGCATTTGCAATGAACTTTAATTGTGTGCTTTACCTGACAGTCTTAATTGTAATCTGACTTCCTTCAGGTAGCAATCAGTTGAGTGAGGTAATCATATCTCCCTGAAACCCATAAACACAACCACCTGCACCTCTTCTGGTTTGCATTCCTTTTTAACTTCAGTATCACACGGAGAGGGGATACGGAGCCTGAAAAGGTATCGTGTCCTCAAAATAGCTGCTATTTTCCTATCATGACAGTGGTGTATAATTAAACACAGACAGAGTAACTGAGGACAAAAATAATCCTATAATTTTAAGCTGTAATAGTAAACCTGCTGTACAAGCAGAGATTGGCTTTCTTTTTTTTTTTTCCGTAGGGAAGGAATTGGTTCTATTTCATGCTTATGCCTGCCTTTGTAGGTTTCTCTGAATGTTCTTCTTGGTATGTGGTTTTCTATGTGAATATCAGGGACCTTCCCTTCTTACACCACATCTGGAACCTACTCTGTTCCCTGTTCTCTATTCCACTGCTCACATCTCTGATCCTCATTATCTCCTCAATGATTCCTGAAGAGGGCTCTAGTTGGTCTCCATGTGTCCAATTTTTCTCTGTCTCAACCACACCACTTGTGGTACTCAAGTAACCTTTCTAAACTGAGAATCGGACCAGGCTACAGATGTAGCAGAAACAATCAGTGAGGTGAACTTCCCAGAAAGATGGCACTGGGATGACCAATTTACAAATTATCACTACTCCCTGCCCAAAACAGAGATGAACAAAAGCAAACAAAGGATCAAGGAAAACTTCATCAGTGTTAAAACTAATGAATGGACCCAAACCAGTGCTAAAATCATATACAGTAAATCTCATTTGTCATGATATAAATATATACATTATATTTTAAAAAGAAAAAGCTAACATAATTAGCATCATGAATTAACTTATGTGTCTCATAAACTTTTTAATCACATATTCATCTACAATTAATGACGTACTGGATGACTATAATATTTAATTGCCTTTCAGAGCAATTTACTTATCTAGTTTCCTTTTTTCAGCATTATTTTTTTTCCAATGCTCAGAAATATTATAGATAAACCAATGTGTTAGTTTTCCGTTTTAACATTAGGATTAAGGTAAACAATTACTTCATCTAATTATTGGCCACATATGTTTGCATGTATGTGTGTGTGTGGATTCTGGATACTGATTCTCGTATTTTTATTGGCATGTCCACCTATTTCTTGTTCATCTGTAAGAGCTCTTTACATATGAATAGTCATCATAATGCACTTCTCTAGTCCACTAACTCTCCCAATCTCCTAAGTGCCTATTTTAGTCATTTTCCTTTTTTGTCAAGTCTGCAATACCTCCTCCACTATTCTTAATTTTACTCAATGTCCTTATTTCTCACCTAATTGAAAACCTGAATTAATTAGAAGAGAATTTCACAAGTTGCCACATTTGCACTTACCAATATCTGCACCTATGTATGTTGCCTTCTTTCCTGCCTCTGCAGATGAAATCTCCATGCTTCTAGCTAAGATGCAGCCTTCCTCTCGTGTACTAGCTTTCAACCCCTTGAATGGTAATCAGAGACATCACACTAGCAATTTTCTCCTATCTTCTGTTTCGCCAGCTCCCCCTTCTCTACTGACTGGATTATTCTCATCAATATATGAAACTGCTCTTTTCATTTCTCCTCTCTAAAAAAATATTTACCCACTACTGTTTTTAATGTCTGCTCTGGCTACCAGCTCATATTTCTTCTCCCCTTTACAACAAAAGTCCGTGGAACAGTTGTCTATATGTCTGTTTTACTGTTTCTCAATTCTGTCCTTTAATTCTCTCTTAAACCAGTTCCAACTAGACCTTCTTCCCCATAACTCTCCTGTAAGTTCTGACATATTAGTAGCATTTGAATTCTTCTTCTGCAATGTTTTCAATTATTTATCAGATACCAAACTCATCTGATTTTCCTCCTAAATTATTGACTCATCCTTCTCAGTCTCCTTTGCTGAAGGAGACTGATAATCTTTTAACTCTGTGTTAGAGTGCCACAGGGCTCAATCCTTGTTCTTGTTTTTGTTGTTGCTGTTTATCTTTTCCTCTCCTCTCTTTCCTGTTTATACCCGGTCTCTCTGTTGGAGATCTCATCACTTGCTTGGCTTTAAATACCATGTAACCTGACTGGTCTCAGAATCGTGTCTACAGCTCAGACTTATCTCTTGAACTGCAGACTCAGATTTCCAACTGCCTACTCTATGTGGTGATCTAATAACCATTGCAAACCTAATGTATCAAAAACTGAGCTCTTGTTATTTTCTCTCAAACCTGCTTCTCCTAAGCTCTTTTCTAGACCTTTTATGGCATCTCAATCATTCCAGGGGCTGAGACCAAAATTTTCCTTGATTTTAAGCCACATCTATTTCATTTGTAAATTCACTTGCGGCTTTTGGATTCACAACACTGCTTTTGGATTTGCTGTTCTCTCTGCATGGAGCCCTCTTCCTTATATATGCACATGGCTCACTCTCTCAAATAATACCCCTCCAGTGAAGACTCCTTGACCACTTGTATTAAAATTCCCACCCCAAAACCTGAATTTCCACATCACCCTTCCTGCTTTATTTGTTCCCATAGAGCTATCACTGTATAACATGCTGTATAATTTACTTATTTATTTTATCCTTTGTCCAACTCCCCATATTATACTATAAGCTCCATGAGGGCAAGGTTTTCTCTCTTATTTATTCTACTAATTTATATCCCACAGCTGGAACAGTATCTGGAACATAGAAAGTACTCAATAAACAATGAGAGGATTAAATACAAAATCCTCTGATTAAAACACCCAAGTGGCCACCCCAGTCCACACACAAGGGCCTATTGTATAAATTGTAAAAATTGTCACTGGTCAGCAGG
>NW_006782866.1:249440-279047 GCF_000442215.2 Lipotes vexillifer
AGCAGGAACATTTAGTAGCTTCAAGAGAGGGAAAAGAGATCTTCAAAGGCCACCAGTCAGATTGACACAGGTCTGACTTAACAGCACAGTAGATTCTAGTACCTAAAGGGGTAATATCATCAAAATGCTAAGGGAAAAACTGCCAAATCTAAATTCCTTAATCAGCTAAACCACCAATTGAAAGTATGAAGTGGAAATAAAGACACTGCAGACATAAAAACTCAGTTGTTCTAACCATAATTGTGCCATTTTCTAATTGTATGACCCTTCCCAAGTTACTTAACATCCTATCTGTTGTTATCTCTTAGTAAGTGTATAATTACATTATTGTTCCATAGGGCTTATTGTAAGAATTCAGTGAGGTTTACATGCAAAGCTTTATCATATTCTCAAAATTTTAGCTATGTTTTTGATGATTTATATTATTATTTTATTAGAAAACATGGAAATATTTCTACTCCATTTTAAAAGTTTATAATCTTAATCCTAATATTCATTTTGGCTAGTAAAATAAAATAAAAATGTCAATTTTACTTACACGTCTATCAATAGATGAAATATTATAGATAAAATATTACCAAATCAAATATATCAGTGTGTCCTTATCAGCTAGGGTGTATCTAAGGAATGCAATGCACGAATGGATTAACATCAGGAAATTACTATTAATGTAATTCAGTATATTAAAAGATGAAGGGTGAACAACTATGCGATTATCTCAGTAGAGTGCTTAAAAAAACCTCAACATTCATACTTGATAAAACCCTCAGTATACTAAGAAAAGAAAACTTTCTTAACTGAAAAGAGTTTCCACCAGTTACATACACTCCCTAAACTCTGGATTCCACTAATCTATTAATTATGCACTATAGGCAAGTTACTTATTTCCTCTGGACCTTAGTTCCTCATATAAAAAGTGGGCATACTAAGGGTACAGTGTCATTAGTTTTTTATAAAGATTAAATGAGAAAATTAGTAAGTATTCCCTAAATTATAGTGATGTTATAGCGATGAAGGCGAAATGTTCAATGTCAATTTTCTTTCAAACCTTTTATTGAGGGTCCTAGCAAATACTGAATATATTAAAAATAAGGAAATAAATGGGAGGTAAAATGTTAAAAAAGAATATCCAAAATGGTCACTAATTAAAAACAATATAAATGTTACATAAAAATTCTAAAGAATCAACCAATAAACTTAAAACTAATGTAACAATTGAATTAATTATCTGAATACAAAATTAACATTAGCACCAAGAAGTGTACTAGATCTCTGTCAAAGTGATATAGACATTTATAAAGACATTTATATTTATATTTATTTATAAATAAATATTCCTTGTTAGAAAGACCCCAAATTGCAGATGTCAATTTCTTCCATATTCATTAATAAATACCAATACGTTTTTAAAATATCTTTTATAAAGACCTAAATATTTTTATTTATTTAGACATTTATAAAGACCTAAATAAATATTCCTTGTTAGAAAGACCCAGATTTGCAGATATCAATTTCTTCCATATTAATTAATATATAAATACCAATACGTTTTTAAAATATCTTTTCATGCTGATTCTACTGTTGACAAAGAAGAAAAAATGCACAATAGCAAAGAAGTTTAAAGCAAAGACTAATGAGGTTAAAACCTGACCCAATTCAAACCGGATGGTAACTAGAATAGCCCTATATGCAAAATGAAATGGAGATGCGTATCAATAGAATCGAGTTCAGAGCTAATAAAATTTTACTTCCTTAACTTTGTGAGAAAAAGATAAATAATTGAACATGTTTTTGAGAGAACTGGTCATCATTTGAGGAAAATGAAACCTCATCTTTATGCTTCTACTCCTATACCTCTCTACTCTATTCCCCACACTGTAGCACAGCAGCCTTTTAAAATGCAAATCTGACCATTTAGATTTCCTGCTCATAACCCTCTAATGGCCTCTCATCACACACAGAATAAAATGTGAAGTCATACTTATATTCTATGAGCCCCTAAATATTATAGTATCCCGATTACTTGTCTAGACTACTTTTAACCTCTACCACTCTGCCTCTTCGTCATGCTGTTCCAATTTCCCTTGCCTCCTTGCTATTCCTCTGCCTGGAATGTGCTTCCACCAGATGTCCACTGCATCTTGGTTTTGGAGTCATCAAGGAAAACACAACTCAGTCAAGCACTGAATGGAATAACACTTAACTCACGCGGACAAGGGACAGACCAAGATCAACTTCAGTTGTGGGTGATAGTCCCCTATGGCCAGCAGGGCCCTCCTGGCAGCTGACACAGGGCCATTAGCCTCTGTGCAACCTCTTGTGCCCCAGATTGAAGGATCCCATTCCCTTCTCTCAAGAGACAGATATAGTAGTGGGGTTGGCCAGGTGCTATATGACACACACACTTAAGCTGAACAAAGCAGTGGACATTGAGTCTGAAACAGGGAAAGATATTGCTACACGAGGTGATTAGCCCAACACAGGCTGTGAGGGCTCCTAATCTCTTAGTGAGAGTGTGTTTCAGGCCCCAGGCTTGTTCTTATGCAGCCAACTGGGGGCTGAAAGACTGCATGTAAGCCTGCCTTTTCCAACAGAAAATATATATATTTTTGTATTGCTTATTACAAAATAACTAAGAATAAAAGGAAGATAATGTTTAAAGCCTAATACAACCATGAGACATCGGAGCAAACTAGCAAGTGTTTACCTTGTAGACCCTGCTCTAGGCTAAGAAGGGAATTCTTCAGGAGATTGAAGATTCCTGCATCAACCTTCTGAATTAGGTATCTTCACTTTCAGTTTAGACCTGGAGAAGCTAAGATCCAGAGAGTTTCAGTAACTTCTATTTGCTGATTCAAAAAATTTTACTTAATGGCAAAAACACCTGCAATGGTCAGAGAAAGTGGTGGTACTCTGATGAGGAGGGGTAGGGAGAGAAAAGGGACAATGCTACACAGAATGTGAGGGGAGAGCTGATCCAGGCCCTGCTCTTGTTATCCAAGAGTCATCACCAGCTAAGGTCTTGATAAGCATTTTCCAGGAGCTCCACACAGGTAGTTCAGACCAACATTTTCTCATAAAGTCAGAGTATGACCTGTAAGTGCATGTTCACCAGACTATCTCAGAGTACCCTCCTGGCCCCTGCATCACTCCAGTCAAACAGGTCAGGGAGCCATGGAATTAAATTACCTATAAATGGTGAACAATTTACTTCTTTTTATTCCCTATGATCCAATATAATACTGACTCAGAGGTTATTGCCATTTTCAGAGAATTAAGACAGTTACTAACTGTAAGTGCTTCCTAGAAAAAAAGGGAATATCTCAAAATTAAATTTTACTCCTTGAAAGATGAGAGATTTCATTCCTTCCATCTCTAAAAGCAAATAAGCATAATCAGGAGTAATTTAACAGATTAACTTCTCCTCAACTATTTTTTTTTTTAATCAATAAAAGGGGAATCTTCCTTTAGAAGGTTTTCTAACCACAAGTCATAAAGAATTTAGTGTGATTTTCTTTAGGATAAGAGATTTTTGCCACTGTCCACTGAAGGAACTAGAAAAGGAAAGCCTGAGAATAAAGAATTAAAAACAAACACACACACAAGCAAAAACAGTTAGTTTAGGCAAAATGCTGCTGGTAAAAGTCAGATTGCCATATCCATTCAACGAATATTTATTGATTTTCTGCTGTGTGTCCACACCGAGCTAAGCTTACATGTTAAATGTTAAGCAAATGAGAAACAAAACAGAATGGCTTCTCTTTTCATTGAAATTAAAAGACGATAGAGGATGATTTCAATATATATTACAATTTTCAAGAAAACTGTAAAATAATCTCACTAAAAACAGAGATCCAATAATTTTAAATACAATACCAACCAAAATAATCACTATAACAAAACAATACACAGTATAACCAATTAGGGCTTCACCTAAAAATGTGAGAATTGTTGATGACAAGAAACTCTTAATGATAATCTTTTCAGTAAGACAAAGAAGAAAAAAATATCTGATCACGTCACTAGATATGATAGATTTTAATAAGATTCTATATCTTTCTGATGAAAAACTAAACAAACTAAGAACTGAAGAACCTACCTTAACATGATAAAAACTACTTACATCATACTAACAAACCATGCCATATCTAATAGTGGAATATTAACAGAATTCCATTGAGCTTAGGAGCAAACTCATATGGCAGTTCTCACCATGTGATTTAGCATTTCTCTGTATGTCTAGTCATCACTATATAATAAAATTAACTTTCTTCCATCAGCTGGAAAGAAGAAACTAATGTACAAAATTAATGTACAAATATTATTAGATGATTAGCAAGATATATAGGAAAATAAATGATTGCAAAATAAATATCCAAAAATAATTATATTCCTATGTACCAGAAATAATTGCTTAGAAAAACATAATGGGAAAATATAAATTAAAAAATTTAAAACATCTATATTTATCAATTCCCTCACTGAAATACATTTTTGTGTTTCTAAATATTTTTTGTTTAGAAATAAAAACAGTAATGTAATGAACACATTTCAAATTGTCTAAAAGTGTATATGTTCTTATTTTCATTATAATAATTATTCAAAGTTAGTTCTACCGTATGTATATCTCCTTTGAATAGCACGTCTGGATTTATTTTATTTTTTCCAATCTCTTAGATCCTAATAAAATGGATGAGTTTAATAACTATATTCTTTTGTGATTACTGGTACACTAGGGCTATTTATATCATCTTATTTTATGTCAGCTTTTAACGGTTTATATTGTTTTTCTTATTTTCTGCCCTTTATTGGATTGGCTAAGTGTGGTGTTTAGTTTTGTTCTCCCTCTATTTGTTGGAAAGATGTACATACTATTTCTTTTGTTTTAGTAGCTACACTTAAACATGTAACATAAACACTCAAAATAGTGAAAAGTTTATCCACCTCCCTAGCCTCCTTCATTTAACAGAACATTAGAATTGTTTAAAAACAATCTTCCTCAACTATTGGCTTCCCTATTATTGTTTAGCATTTCAGTTCTACTAGTTTCTATACTTTCCAAATTTTTTAAGTCCTGTTATTCACAGTCAATGCTTATTTAGATTGATCCACATTTCTTTTTCTCTCATCTTTCTTTTTGGTTTCAATATCTTTCTTGCTGAAGTATAACTTTATTAGTTCTTACAGTAAAAATCTGCCAGAAGTAAATTTCCTCAGTATTTGCTAGAAAATTCCCTTATTTCACCTTCACTGTTACATAAAGTTTACCATGCTTTGAAACTCTAACTGATCAGTTATTTTCCCGATGTACTATGTGGATATATTTCTTCTGTTTTGGGTTTGACATTGTTGGTGTAATATTTGTTACAGGTCCATTTGGTATTGCTTTGTAAAAATAATTTAACTCTCCTTTCAGAAAACATAATTATTTTTGTCTTTAATGTTATATGGTTTCATTATAATTCAACCAAGTGTGGATGTTTATATTTACCCTCTTTAAGACTTAGTGAATTCAGCCAATTTGAAAATTCAGGCTTTCATCAATATGGGAAATTTCTCAGTACTACATTACCCCTCCCTTATTTTTTATCTCCTTTCATTTGGAACATCTAGACTTTATTTTGTCCTCCATATCTCTTAAAACCTCTTTTATATGTTTTTGTCACTTTGTGTGATAATGTGACAATATACATATACTACATGATTTTCTACCCTCTGTCTTCCAATTAATATATTCACTCTTCAACTATATCCAGTCAACTTATCAACTAATCCAATTATTATATTTTAATAAATTTGTGTTTTGTTTTTTAGACTATATGTTTGTTTGCTTTCCAACAGTGTCTTTTCCTATATCATACTGTACAGTTCTTACAGCATTTATTATTTCCTTTGTCTATCTAACCACTATAAAATCTACTTATTTTAAATTCTCTTTTAAATTAGTTTATTATCTACAGTTCTCTTCTATTTAGTGTGCTTGCTGACTTCCAATCTTTTAATTCATATGTGGTTCATATAAGTTCATCCTAATCAGGGGCTATTTTCAATGAGAGTTCTATTTTTCCTCGACTGTAAGAATATCTTTTCAGAAATATTTGCTTCTAATAGACATTTTGCCTGGACTGGCTGGAGGTGTGGATTGTGGAGTATGAATTCAGACTTCAGAGAAGGGAAAAGGCCTGAGATTGTGATTCATTTCAGGTCATCTCTTCTGTCCATGCCCTCAATCAGGCTGCAAGATTTTGTCCTGTTTTCCTGGATTGTTAAGAGTTTGCATAGTTTCCATTTTATGAACGAATCAGGCTTTATGCAGTATCTCAATTTTGAATCCCAGCATAATCTCTTCCTCTTACAGTGAGTAGTAGAGTCCCAGGCTCCAGCCAATAAGGCCCATGAGCCCCTAGGCTTTATTTTCCATTCATTGCCCCTACACTGAGTTCTCTTTTTATTTGGAGATTTTTTTCCCTTGTTTATGTCTTGAGCTCAGCTATATAATTATATTTGCAGTTGTTATATTTTAAATGGCACTTCTATATATTTGAAATGGGAGGGAAGATTTCCTGGATGAGCTCAGTCCAGCTATTTAATGGAAATCAACTTTGCATTTACATGAAATATTCTAATTGTCAATTTAGTTTTAGTCTTCTATGCAGAATGATTTCCTTGAAGGAAAGAACTATATTCTATTCATCTGTGTTTCTATTTGTTGAACAAATGAACTTATCACCTATGACCCCATCTTCCTCTTGCCATTTACTGATATTTCTAAATTTTGCTGGCTGCTGCTGGAATTTTTGCAACATTTGGTTCCTACAACAAAACATATAAAACCATGGTGACCTTTAGTGTTTGGTGCGGTTTAATGAAGCTTTGTCTGAATGATGCCTTGAAATCCAGATGTAGAAAGCAGGCTTTCCCAGGCTCCATTATTGGGAGGAAATGAAAACAAAAGCATAATTATAGTGTATGCCTTTAGTAAAGCTGCCACCTGGGATTAGAGGTAGGCTTCATTTTATTGAAAATGTTAAATAGTTGCTTCAAAAGTTCAATGAATCAATTAACATTTCTTTGTATTTAAGCCTGCATTTTGGGGGAAAGAAATTTGAAATTCTTTGTACCAATTCTACTCTTAAAACAAAATTGAGCAATATGAATTGTTAAATATTTTCAGCAAGTCTCAATCTAGCTGAATGACAATGTTTTAATTTGTCAACTATATTAGACATTTCTATTTTTATGGCTACCTAAAATAACTCCTCTGAAGGTTTAAGACACATAGACAATGTCATCTTTTATCTAGATTTAAGGTTCCATTATTTTTGTGGCTAAAGTTTTATGGGAAAAAATATATTCTAGATTGTGATTATATCTGTATTATATCTATTTAGATGTTAAATAGCAATGTGCCTTTTCCAAGAGGATGGTGGAATGAGTACTATTTCTAAGAAACTACTCTCTTCTTATCACAGTTAAATCAGAATTTCTCAACATTTTCCTAATCTACACCCCTTACCACGCTTTCTCAGTTCTTTACATGTTCCCATTAGCCAAGAAAATTTCATAGAGCTTTCTTTTCTACGCCTTATTTTAAGAAAGCAAGTATATTGAAAACGATGTTTCAAATTATGTCTCTGTGTCTCAGAATATTTCTTTACAGAATCGACAGCTATTAAATATGGCCTGCATTATACTAGAGCAGGACCTACCATAAATAAAATTTCACAGTTTCTACCAATAGTAAAGTTTCTTTCAATAAGAACAGATAAAACTCCTGATTGCAACAGGATGTTCTAGATTTCTACTCTAACCAGATAAGAACTAATCTATATCAGGGATTGGCAACGACCAATGAGACAAATCCAGCTCATGCTCTGTTTTTTTTAAAAGTAAAGTTTTATTGAAACACAGATACATCTATTTGTTTCTGTAATAACTGTCGCTACTTCCTGGCTATGTCAGCAAACTTGAGAAGTTGCAAATGCTGCAACAGAGACTATATGGTCCACACAAATAAAAATATTTACTATCTGGCTCTTTACAGAAAAGTTTGCTTTAAATCACTTAGGGTTGCACTGGGGTCAAATTTCCTAAGCTAATTAACACATAAAGGGCTTTACCACTGGCATGGCTTTATAATTCTAGTGCCAAATATTAGCAAACTACTTGAACAGACAGGTGATGACATTTTTGTTCAAAATACTTTCTGTATCTTCCTGGGAGGAGAATTATATTTTCTGGCTCAAGTTAACCTCAGGCCTGGCCATATAACTTCTTTGCCCAATGAACTGTGAATTGAATAATGTGTTTCACCTCCAGGATGAAGCTTTAAAATCCAATGCATGACTTGCCATGCACTATTTTCCATCTGGAAGGAGACTGGTGATGTGTTAGACGTTGTTCTGACAGCCTGAACCCTTAGTAAAGGCAACACAGAATAGGGCTGCAGCCAATCCACAGTATATATCATCATGCGTGAGGAATAAACCTTTATTATGTGAAAGCCACTGAGACTTCTCACTGCATGATAACTAAGCTTAAGCTGACTGATAAAAAGTTCTTTGAAGAAAGATGTTTTAATTGGCTCCTTGAGAGATCAGAAAACTAGAGTGAAGATCAAATAAGCAAAATCAGCAACAAACAAATGAATGGATTATTTTAAAAGTCTGAACCCAAATTAAAAAAAAAAAAACTTTTTCTTTTGATTGAGCCAATAGCATACCTAGTAAACAATATCAGGATCAATTACACAGAGAACACAACTCAAAAAAACCACGCATAATGGAGGCTGAATTAAAATCAAGAATCCCTCAGTTTCAACAGTGCAAAGTTAAAGATAAACCTAATTTTGTCACATTTCTATTATACACCGGCAATAAAGAAATAGATGTTTAATTCTATTATTTGACCAGGCAGGTAGGTATCTGTTTTATTCCTCACTAATTCATGTACTGGCATCTAAAAGAAAATTAAACTAGTTTCAGAGCTATTATAAATTAAAAAATAAAAAAGAACATCCTTGGACCAATTGTCATAACTGACTACAAAACTCAAAAAGCAAAAAACACAAATAGTCAATAAATCTATGAAAAGTTTACACATAATAGATGTTAATTAATGAGAAAATGCTTTCCTCGAAAAGACAGAATAGAATCTCAATATCTAATATTGGCAGATATGTAGAAAAACATGTATCTTGCCCTTACATGTATCTTGTAAATATTAATTTACAAGAGTAGTCATCTGATCACAGTTGATAACAAAAAATTGAAAATAACATATATTTCCTAAAATATGGAACTGGTTAAATAATCATGCCAAATCTTTTTTATGGAAATCTATTTAGCAATCAAAAGTTAGGTAATAGAAAAATAATAACATGGAAATTAGGTCATGGTAGATTATCAAGCAGAACAAACCAATGCACAACAGGATAAAAATCAGTATATGTAGTATGAGTACATATTAGCATAGGAAACATTCCAGAAGATATACACAAAAGTGTGACTAATGATTAAGTGTCAATTGTTAGATTAAGGATGATATTTAATGCCTTTATCTTGTCTTTATTTTCTAATTAGCCCATAATATATACAGATTGCTTTAGATAAACAAAATTTAAATTAATAAATCATTAAGCAAAGTAATTAAGAATACAGCAAAAATGTATATATTATACATAATATATTATGTAGTTGTGTATAATGTATTAAGTATTATATATTTATCTCTCTAACTCTATATATATATACACACATATATGTACACATATATACATATATATTGCAAAAGATTTCCAGAGAGATTATAGACTATATATGATATTTAAATTTGTGATAAGAAAGGCATCAAAACACAAATGGATAGGAAAATAATATTTTTTTAAAAAGTTTTTATTGGAGTATAGTTGCTTTACAATGTTGTGTTAGTTTCTGCTGTATAGCAAAGTGAATCAGTTATATATATATATATATATATATATATATATATATATATATATATTCCCGCTTTTTTAGATTTCCTTCCCATTTAGGTCACCACAGAGCACTGAGTAGAGTTCCCTGTGCTATACTGTAGGTTCTCATTAGTTATCTATTTTATTTAGTATACTAAATTAGAATATATTTAGATATTTTAAAGGTGAACAGCAAACTACAGAAATAATCCCTAAACTTATGAGAGTTTTATATATAAACACATAAATGTCATAATGTTTATGCAATTCAAATTGCTAATTTTTAAATGATAATTGAAATCATTAAGGAAAATACTGATATAGCATTGAAATATTTATTTTTAAAATTTAAAATAAATGTAATACTTTTAGAAGCACTTATGTAGCTAAAATCAAACTGAAAAAGACTCATAAAAATACATAAACGGCAGGTGACTTTTTTTGTTTGTTTGTGGTACGCGGGCCTCTCACTGCTGTGGCCTCTCCCGCCGTGGAGACTCAGCGGCCATAGCTCACAGGCCCAGCAGCTCCGCGGCATGTGGGATCTTCCCGGACTGGGGCACAAACCCACGTCCCCTGCATCTGCAGGTGGACTCTCAACCACTGTGCCACCAGGGAAGGCCAACGGCAGGTGACATACTGATAAAAAAATATTTTAGACATAAGACAGAACTAGGTAACTCAGAAAAGACAAAATGCAACATGTAGAAAAATATTCAACTCAGAAAATAAACATACGTTTCAATAAAGAATTTTACATTTTTATTAAAACAGCAACACATATGCTGGAAAGCAATGAGGGGCAGGTTGTGAAAAGTGAACATGGTAATGCATGGCTACATGGATATACCTTCACCTAGCAATTACACTACAAGGGTTTTAAAATACTTTGTTTTCCCATATGAAAATAAAATGTAGGCATCATAAAATATTGAGAATAAAGATTAAACTGAAGAAAATAATGAAAATCATCGGTAATCACACCACTGAGGGGTAGTCATCACTGTTAATCTGTTAGTAATATGAAGTTTTTGCTTCCATCTCTCCATTTCTCTTATTCATACTTTCTCACTCTGTCTTGCTCCCTGCCTTTTCTCTTTTCTTTCTCTTACTAGGCCTTTATTTATAATGCATTATATTATCAGCATTAACCCATGTTCTTATGTGATCTTCAAAAAATATGACTTTTACTGTCAACATATTCCATCATACAGAAGTATTATAATATTTAACCCTCCCAGTAGTATTCAATTATGTTGTTATATCCAAATTTTGCTAATTATATATAACCATTCAAATTTTTCAACATAAATCTTTATTCCCATCTATATCTCCAGACAGTATATCTTTGAAACTGAAAATGCTGTCAAATAGTTTAATACATATTAATACCAATACAACTATAAAGATACATTCAAAGATAAATATACATATATAAGATCTATCAGTAGAAAACATAACAAGATAAAAAGACTCCCTCCATTCCCAATACCCTTTTCTTTGTTTCTATGTTATCAAATCATGCTCTCCAGAGATAATTGTTTCGGATAGGTTCTTATGTCTTATCTTATCAGAACTACACACAGACATACATACACACAATGATTTCATGCTGATGACATGCTTTCACATCAGAAAAACGGGTCTATTTTGTTCTTTTTCATGATTTATGGTTATACAAGTTACGGTGGCAGGATTATCATATTTAATGCAACTCACTCTCACTGCTAAACAGTAAGTTTTTCATTTCCTGTACCCTATCCTCTCAAGGCTTTCACCTGTAAAACTATATATCGGAATGGAAAGGCTGAGACAAAGATTATGCATATTTGGCAAGACTTGCCATACGGTTTCCATTAAGATTGCCCACATGGGAAACTGAAGACCATGTTCAGAGATTCACTAGAAGGACTCTCAGGACTCAGCATACAGTTATACTCATGGCTGAGATTTATTCCAGCCACAAAGGAAGGGCACACGTTTAGAGCACAAGGGTAAAACAGGCAGTGAGTCTCTGGAGGCCCCCGTGTGCAGGCTGCCGTATGCTCTGTCCACCTCATGAGGGGCCACACAGAAGACTAGAAATGGAAATAAAAACAAAAATAAACAAATAGGACCTAACAAAACTTACTCTTTCTCCAGCAATGAAGACAATAACATATGTGTGATCTCTCTCCCCAGGTAAGGCCCATTAGAGATATGGTGCCCAAGGTCTTTCCTCTAAGCTGTTCACATAGGCACCTTCTATCTGGCATGTATCAAAATTCCAGAAGGAAAGCGAATGTTCAGCATAAACCACATTGTTACATAAGAAATCTAGGCACAGTGAGTCACTCTCATCAGTTAGGAAAAAGCAGAAACCCTGTGAAATCCAAGTTCCTAGCTGCCTCCTGTGCAAGCAGGCCTTTCTGAGAATATCAGTTTCAGGTCTGCTGTGTTAACCCTTTCTGTATAGAAACACACCAGCGGTATATGATGTCTCCTGTTTCCCTATACCTTGGCAGACAAAGACTCTTGTCATACTTCTTTGAGAAGTAGGGAGAGGGAGGGGCAGACTGATAACTAAAGTTAATATTTAATTTTTTTTCTTTAATCATAACTGAAGTTGTATGTGTTTTTATCTACTTGTTGGTCACTGGTACTTTGAAGAGCTTTGTCAAAGCATGCATTAGGCTAATTTGTATGCAGACAATTAGCCCTTTACTGTCATAAATGACAAAGGTTTTTTGATCAATTTACTATTGGTCTTTTAACCTCAGTTATGAATTTCTGATGACTCTATACATTTTCATATAATGAAACATTTTAATCCTTCTTGTGTAATTTCTGGGTTGTACATTATGTTAAGTAATGCGCTTATGTTTCCTTCTGGTAGTGTTATAGTTTTCTTTCTTTACATTCAACTATTTTGTATATCTTCAATTTATTTTAAGATGATCTGTGTTTATTTTCTTTTTAGGTTTTTTAAAATATTCATCCAGTTAACACTTTAGCATGAGTTAGGTAACATTGTTATTCACTTACCTGAAATACAAATTAAATAACTATAGACTGTGTATGGGCACTCATTTCTGTCCCAGTGATTTGAGTATCCCTGGTCTAGCACCAACAGCATGATATTGAAGTTCATCTAGAAGAAGTACATGAGGCTATAGCCAGGACAAATCTGGAAAAGTTGTGAAATGGGAAGGGAAGGGTGAGGAGACTAATGTTGCCAGGCCTTAAAATGTGTCACTATAACTGAGCAGGACCCTATGGGGTCTTCCCAGAATAGACCCTCACCCATGTCTTCTGCCTGCCTTTTGTCTCTAGAAAAACTTTAGTCAAAGAATAAATTTAATCAGAGAAGTGAGAAAACACAGAAAGAAAGGAAAACAGTCAAGCAAGACAAAATAATAATATTTTAGTCATTAAACAAAGTCAAGGACCTTTAGTTTCTCCTCGGATCAATAGATAATATTCCGAGCCACGTCCTTTGAGCTGTTCTGCAGACACTGACCCCACCCCCACCCCCCGTGGAAGAAGGTAACTGTCTGCTGCCCACAAGCACGTAGACCCCAGACCAGCTGGAACCAGAAAGCTGATGATGTTGATACCAATTACCTCACCACCAACCAATGAGAAGAATATCCACGAGCTGATCACGTCTTGCTCCTTGAACACTGTAAGACCCCTCACTATCCCCTCCAGGCTGGGTCACACAGTCTTGAGGGGATGAGCCCACTGTGGCCCCCTTTGCCTGGCAAAGCAATAAAAGCTACTGTTTTCTACGTCACCCCACCCCAAACTCTGTCTCCGCATTTCTATTTGGCACCGGTGGACAGAGGTCGAGTTTCGGCAACGTTACAATGTCATGGTAATTTTTAAAATATATTTAAACAGTTTTTGTTATATACATTTATCATTCCAGATGAACTTTCTATATCATGTCATTATATTAGAAATAAACTGCTGGTACTCTGAATGGCTCACATTGAATTTATTATATTTTTAATCAATATTTTTATTCTTAATCTTCAATATTTTTAGCTATTTTAATTCTTTCATACCCTCAGAAGAGTTTTTTTAATTAATTTTATATAAGAACATATTTATTTTTACATAAGAACATATTTATCCCTAGAAGGTTTATCCTATTTTATTTTTACTGTGAAGGGATATAATTTCCCCTTTGTTATATTGTGTAATTAGGTTTTATCATATAGTGTACATTGGTAAACTATTGATTCTTTTAACTTTTTGTTTTCACTTGTTTTGCTGTATTACCTTATTGTATCTAGGCTTTTCTAGCTAACTTTCTTGGGGTTTCTTTGTAAATAACCATATAATATGTAATATAAAAATATGACAATTTTGCCTCTTTACAAGCATTTATATATCATACATATATATATCTAACGACATTTTTTAGTATTACCAGAACAAATTTATATAATTTGTATAATTTATATAATACTGCTAACAATGAGTCATTTGTCTTCTTCTTGGCTTAATGGGATTACTTACATTGGGTTTTCATTAAATAGAGTGAAAAAGTTCTTTTTATGGGGTGATAAAAACAGAGAAAGAGAAGGGGGCCAGGAAAAGGGGGAGACAGAGGGTCGAGGAAGTCTCCATTGATTTGTATTTTCCTAATAATTTTTACAAGGAATAAATGTTGAATTTTAGCAAAGAACTTTACTCTAAAATGAAACTCTCTTCAGGACAAATGTCATCTACTTACAGAGGTATCCATTGCTACTATCTGAAATGACACCACCAAATACTTCTATCATATCTTTTTTATAGTTACCACGGAGCATATGTTAAACATCTCTAAATGACTGGTAAATTTATTTATTTGGCTACTGTCTGTTTCTCCCTAGTGAGTTTTAGCTCTCCAAAGACTTTGTCTATTATCTAGCTAGTTCATAGCCATAGTTTTTAGGAGTTAGAACAGTGACTCACACAAAGTAGATGCTCAAACGATATTTACTGAATCATGAAGCAACGTATTTAAATTTACTCAAAGGTTTAATTACTAATATTTATTTGGAATTTGCACTGATATTTATAAATGGATTGCCCTATAGTTTTTTAGTACATGCTTATCTGCTTTCAGAGTTATTCCAGCTTCATTTTTTTTAAATGACATTTAAAAAATGACTATATAGGTATATATATACATATATATATATATATATTCTGAATGTAATAAATTGTTTAGAGAGTATAAAAACCATTTGTCATTTAAATATTTAATTTACCTGGAAAAATATCTGAGCCCTTCAATTTTGAGCAGAAATGGCTCTTTGACAACCTTTTTAAAATTTCATATGGTTATCAGACTGTTTAGCTTTCCTTTGTGTTCTTCTGTTTTCTATGTATTCTTTATTAACGTGTTTTTTCCTAGAAATCCATATTTGATCTATATCTTCAAAATTATTTGTGTAATGTGTAAATATATATAAAATTTTCTGTATCTGTTAGTATTTGTCTTTTCCTCACTATTTCTGAATACTATTTGTAACTTCCTTATTTTTCTTCTCTATTTGTCTAGCTAAATGTAAAATGTTTTAAAATATATGTTGAGAATTTACTTATAATAGTTTTCTCCTACTCTTATTTGTTTCTATTTTGCTTGTTAGTATCTATTTTTGCATTTCGATTATAAGTGCCTACCACTTAACTTGTATAAATCTAATATTTATACATTTTGTAATTCACTGATATTTTTATTTTTGCTAAATGTGTGTACACTACTGAGCATTTGATAAGAAAACTTTTCTCTTTTGTTTTTCTTTGGTATTTCATTTTTTAGAGGGTGGTATGGCAACAATTAATTTTTATTACATTTATATCAACCCATATTATTATTATCACCAATTTTAGGAATTTATACTAGAGAAATACTTAATTTTCTGGACTCCAAACTAATGATAATTATAGGGCATGCCATGAAATTAATACAACTCATTAAAAATGTTTAATGACCATATTAAATATACACACAGATTTTAAAACATACCCTGATTTTAGAGTAGTTAAGATGTTAAAAATATTTACTTTAGGATTCAGGGTTTATACTCATGATAAAATCATAGAGCCATTCACAAATATATTTAAGGCAGAGTTATTAAAAATAGAAAACTGATGTTTAAATAAATGCCTAAAACTAGGTAAACATCTAAGTGAGGTATACTGAGTCTAAATCTTATGCAGCAATATCAAATAATTATGAACAAATAATTACCAGAGAATATTTACGAAATTACATTAAATGAACACGAAGAATAAAAAATTATACCTATACTACAGATAAAACCGTCTAAAAGCATGCTTGCATATGGATAAATACTGGGAGGATACACAGGAAAAAACAATTAAAGAGCAGTTTAAATGTTCCCTGTAATGAGACTGGAGGAGATTCTACTTTTCTTCATAAACCCCCATCCAAATTTTGTTCTAAAGTTTATTTGTGCAATAAATAAAAATAAAAGCAAATGCAGCAAATTCAGAAATATAAAGAAAGCCAAGAAAGCCAGTCTTGCATGATCTACCTCCTTATTCCCTCAGAAGGCTGAGGGGAGAAGGCAAGAGCCTAGTTGCCAATGGGCTTTTCCTCATCTTCCTACCTGAGACATCCAGATGTAAGAGCTGTCTACAGGTAGATCGGAGCGAGGTGGTGTGTACATGTGATTGAGGGCCTGATACAATAGAGTAGTCCCCCTTTATCCACAGAGGATACGTTCCAAGGTCCCCACAGGATGCCAGAATAATACTGAACACAGTATGTGCCATGATTTTTCTTGTACTAACAGGGAGGTAGCTTATAGCGCATGAATATGCTGGGCAAAAGGATGATTCACAACCCGTGGAAGGAAGGTGGGAGATTTCATATGCTACTCAGAATGGCACATGATTTAAAACTTCTGAATTGTTTATTTCTGGAATTTTCCATTTAATATTTTCAGACCACATTTGACGGCGGGTAACCAAAAAGGTGGATGGCAAAACCACAGACAAGTGGGGACTACTGCAGTCCAGATCTAGACCTCTGTTCGCTTGAAAGGGTCCCATTTCCTAATAAAATAATATTAATCTACTCATTCAGTTGTCTTTCTTGTTTATAAAACTTTTCCTAAGCCAAAGATTGAAGACAAATGTCAAGAAGATTTTAGGGATGGCCATAAATAATTATCTTTGTTATTCAAGCAACAACTATTTCCCATACTAAGCTTTCCCCCAAACTATTGACATCACTACCTAATTTCTCCTCTCATTTTCTTTTTGGGTTTTATAGTGCTATGACTTGCATTCCCAATAAATTTCACATTGTTGAGGAAAAGGTCCCTGTCTTACTTACATTTTTAATATCTGCTATGTGTTTTATAAAAGTGTTGTATATAACAGAAACCCCATTTTTTTCTGCCTTGAATCAAAAAATTGTGTTTTTTAACTGGCTTTGCTATTTTTGACGCAGTCCCTGAATTTCTCCCCAAATAACATATTTTAAGGTGGAGTTTGAACCAAGTATTTTAAGGAAAATCACCTATAGAATTATGCTGTTATTATTATTATCTTCTTTATTCTTCAGTGATACTGGAAGTAGAATGACTCAACAATGTCAGCATCTCACCCAATACCCCAGGTATGCCCCCTCCTCCCTTACTGGCATATTTCCTAGCCTACTGGTATATTTGTTTCATATCCTCCATATTGACAAATGCACCACTCTCCCAGTGGCATCTTCATTGTCAAAATCTATTTCCTTCATGTGCCCCATATTGTTTTTCCTGAAAAATTAATTGCATGCAAAATCCAACCTGTACTCTTTGTTTTTGGTTTTTTTTTTCCATAGATCAAAAGATTCAATATTATTAAAATGTCAACACTCCCCAAATTGATCTGCAGACTCAACATGATCCCTGTCAGAATCCCAGCTGGCTGCTGCTGCTTCTTTTTTTTTTTTTCCTGCTTCCTCTTTTTTTTAATTAAATTTTCTTTTTATTGGAGTAAAATTTCTCTACAATGTTGTGTTAATTCTTGCGAGTTCTTGTGTTAGTTCTTCACAATGAAGTGAATCAGCTATATGTATACCTATATCCCCTCCCTCTTGGATCTCCCTCCTGCCTCCCTCCCCCCATCCTATGCATCTAGGTCATCACAGAGCACTGAGCTGAGTTCCTTGTGCTATAGTGCAAGTTCCCATTAGCTATCTATTTTACACATGGTAGTGTATTTATGTCAAACCTAATCTCACAGTTCAACCTCTACTCTTTGGATTAATCTCCCCAAACACACATTTGGTTTCTCACATTAATTTTTTTTTAGATCAGGTATAATACAAAAATATATTTGGGGGGGGGATCTGGATTGTTATTTCTGTGTTTTTCAATACTTTTTAAATGCAATTATATAAACTAATAAACTAAACATATATGAGTTTTACTTAGTCTAATTTTTAAAAATCGAAAACCATACATTGTATGCACATTTAAAGTGAGCACATGTCAAATATTGTTTAGCTTATTATCATGAAACCACCAGGATACTAAAGCTCTTTCAAACAGTATTGGAGATATGAAATTATTTATAGTGGCTTAAAGAAAAAAGCATTTGAATAAAATTGCTAGTTCAGTTACAAATAGTTAATGTCCATGAAGGACAATTAAAACTGTAACCTTTGGTCAAAAACCAGTTGCAATTTGCACGCAAACTTAATTCCCATGGCAATGGGATTAGAATCATCTATATTGCTATCAATTTTCTGCAGGCTAACATGTATCCTGGCAAAGTTGCAAAATGTCCCAAATAATAATAAATAGCAAGTCACACAGGGAATACACGAGACAAGAGAATTGGGTAACCCCTTGTTTAATGTCCAACAGTCCATTTAAAAGACTTTCAGTAATCCTTTCCATACTTTGGTTAATTTTTCTTAACAACTTGAACTTCTGAAATATTATCAATTCTTTACCTAAAAAACGACATAACTGTAAACATGCCCACATCTGAGACAAAAAGAGTGAAGATTTCATCCCTGACTAGATTTGAAGAATCTGGAAGTTTAGGGATTCTTAGCCTTTATCTATTCAGCCAATGCAGACTGACATGGACTATTCCAGGTGGGCATCCATCCTCCAGGAAACACTTACGGAGAGCCTGCTATGTGCCAGGTGCTGTGTGTTATACAGAAGAAAATTAAATTCTTCCTCTTTGGGGCTGAGATCCTAACTGAGAAGACAGATGTACAAACAATTACAGCAGAATATGACAAGTCTTTGCAGGATGCTGTGGGCCCCCAGAGGAGCAGCTCCTCAAGTCAGGGCCAGACTGGGTCAAACCAGACTGAATTTTACCACTGAAATCACGTTGTTTATTGACTGCATAAAGTATCCATAATAAACTTTTATACCTCATTTCTAAGCTTGAAATCTTTAAAAAATACATGGCACAATTCTCTGACTCCTGAACCTGAGGATATAAAAACAACTTAAATTGATTAGATGACTCTGGGTCATTATGCTAAATGCACAATACTATCCTGGACTGTCACTCACTAATGACCCAGAAACTAGTGAGTCATAAAGAACATATTTTTTCCTATAATAAATAACCCCAACCTGCTATGTTTTTAAATCACTATATCTGCTTCATATGAGTTTATGTCTCTTGCAGCAGTCTGATGTCACTTTGATATGTACAGTTAAAATATTAATCACAGTTATTCTGTGGTGTATATAAAAATGATGTTATTGGACTGTTACTTTTCACATCGTGATAAATTATGTCTGTGCTACAATGCAAAGGAGAAAATGTTATTTACTTTAGTCTTCCCATCTGAAAAATGGGTGGAATGACAAAAAATAATGACAGGGTAGTAAGCTAATAAAAAGCTCAAAAAAGTCAAAAGAATCTTTACAAGGCAAGGTTTTGAGCATTAGGAAGCAAGAGGTATGATATTCTAGTTTTGTAAGGGATAATTTAATAGTTAACCTTGTTCCACATTACTTTGAAAAAACTTTCAGTACCTCACCGGGTTCAAGTATACTCCTGATTGCTCAGATGGAGAAAACTTGGAAAAGTAGCAAGACACTTAACTGTAAATTGCTGATGAAGTGCTTTCTCGTTGCCCTTGTGTATTAAAAGGGCAGGATATTGCGTCCCATTCAAGAATCTATGAATTTTAGTTCTCTTTTTAGTCTTCAGTATTAATGGCTAGTGGCCTTTGTCAAAACTTCATGGGCCTGTTTGAATTAAGGAAGAGAGCTTCTGAGTCCCAAAGACCCTCCCTTCACTCCAGATATTACTTAAAGCAGGGGCAATACTGGACTACCTCAGGCTGATGGGCATCTGTCCTCCATGAATTGACTGTTTCTGGGCTCACTTTTGTTTTATTCTTCCCCTCAAAAATTGTACCCTAGAAAGCTAAAGATTCCATGTTCTTTATTTTATTTTTTTATTATTATTATTTTGGGGGGGGGGGTCGCACAGCACACCCCCGATCAGGAATCGAACCTGAGCCGCCTGTGGTGGAAGCGCAGGGTCCTAACTCCTGGACCGCCAGGGAATTCCTGAGACTCCGTGTCCTTTAGAGAGCAGTGGTTTTTCTAGAGAAGAATACATGAAACCGAATTCCATTTCCTGAATGACATCTGCCTTCTGCCTTTCATGATACAGCTGGAGATGAACCCATTTAGGGAAAAAATTACCACAAAGATGGTATTAAAAGTCACACAGTTCAGTTTGTAATATGAATACAGGATTTAGGTCCACAATCAGAATTTCTTCCTCTCAGGTAGGACATATGCCAAAGATGTTTGTGTTTGCTTTCTTTCTCAGAGAGATAAAGACTCAAAAGCAAGAAAGAAAATCCATGCCTTTGAGTCATTCAATCCATAATAATTTCTTGTCAAACATGTAAGTATAAAGAAAGAGTACTTATCTTCACCGAATACATAAACCAGCAAAAAAGATGAAGATTGGGCAAGGTTGATTAGTATAATTAGTGCTTTGTGGGTGCTGTGCCAGGATATATGGGGCCTGTAGACCATGAAGACCTAGCATGGCTTTAGAGACAGGAAAAATTTCTCACAGGAAATGGTGCATAAGCTGACAGATGAAAGTGAGTTAGAGGGTGTTAGACAGATTGTGGAGAGAGGGTGCTCTCCAGGTAGACCGAATAGCATGTGCAAAAGCACAGAGAAGCTATAAACGAAGTGACAGTTTTAGAGACTCTGAGAGAAAACTCATGCGGACAAAGCCAAGAACGCAAGAGGCAGAGAGCACAAGATGAAGCTAGAAAGTTAGAGGATGCCCAGGCCTTAATAATGCTTTTATCCCAGGGACTGTGGGAAATCACTTAAAAATCTTAAATATGAAAAAGTTAAGGAGAAAAATGGTGAAATACGTAATCTCATTGAATTTGAAAAAGATCCCTCTCCCTGAGTATGGTGAGTAGATCAGAAGCAACAGAAGACCCCTTAGCAGATGGCTTATTTTTTTTTAACATAGTGAGTAAAATTTGTTTAATATGGGTTTGGACCATAGCCAAGAAAGTTGCCCTACTAGAAACATGATCCAGAGGGAAAAAAGAACTCAAGGTAGAACCCATACTTGCATGCTTGCCTGACTTCCATGACAGTGAATTCCAACATGTTGGGTGCATCAAGAAAAATGTGGGATTAGAAAAAAGTAGAGATGCACATCTAATGAGAATCTTCCTACTGTTGCTCCGTTTCTCTCTGTTGTCCATCCATGTTAGGTCAGAGCCTGAATATGAGCCACAGAGACTGACTACGGTTGACACAAAGCCAACACAAGTATCCAAAATATGCCCCACTTCCTGGCAGAGCCAAGAGAACATTTCCTGGGAATTCCAGAACTAAATATGTGTGTGTGTATGTGTGTGAGGGGTCCTGCAAGGGACAATGATAACCCAAGATAAGTCATAGAAGGGGTCCTATGGCACAAACGACAGCTAAACTTCTTTTGATTCAGGCAGCTCAAAGCACAGAGCTTTCCATCAAGGGTGGGGTCAGCAAGAGAATCATCTCTGACAGCCTTCCTGGAGCCATATGTTCCTTCTGAAGCCCTGGGCTAAGAATCCAGGTCTCCTCTCAATGCTTCTTGAAATGACAGGTGCCTAAAGCAAGCCATAGGAATAGCGTCTGACATCTATATGTTATGCCTTAGCTACCTGTCATATTTAAAATATTTTTTAAAAACAAATGAATAGTTTCTATGCGTAAGCATTTTGTCTATTGGTGAGTACACAGTTGACGCCGAAAAATTATTTAATTAAATAAAATAATTCAAAGTCATCATTCTTGCCCTATTAGATATGTAGGGAATTTTGAATAGTAAACTTAAATATTTTTAACAAACAACTTCTACATTAGCAACTCCCCCAAAACCATTTGGACACAAAATCAATAGAGTGAGGCACTGACAGATACTTTTTTGTTTCTCTTAAGCAAGTCTGTGGCAATTCGATATCTTCCTTTTCCTTCTTCTTTTTTTTTTTTCCTGAGCACAAATCTCTTAATTTTCATCCCTACAGATTACAAAATCTTGCAGAGAATTAGATCACTACATGTTTCACCCAATGGGAAATTCCAAAAATGTAGAAGAGAAAATTAGTTCACCTCCAGGAAGTAATTTTAACTTGACTCAAAAAAAAACCCCAGCTTTCCGAGGACAGCGACCGAATCTGTGGAGCCGCCCCAGGAGCCGGAGCTGTCGCATCCCCTCCTCTTCCACTTCCCGTTGCAAACAATAAAGGTCGTTCCTACCGTAAAAAAAAAAAAAAAAAAAAACCCCAAAAAACTCAGGACTTTATATTGACGAAAAGGAGAGCTTCCTCTCCTCTCAGTTTTATCTTTCCCTTCCCAAGTTTCAGACTAGTGTCCTGCCACACTGCTCTTTTAGTTCTGAAAGATACTGCATGGAAAATGGCAGGAGTCAGCATGGCGCTCAGAGACATGTTCCCACATGACACTCTGGCGATTTATTTCAATCATTTCCTCTGTTTCTCTATCAGCTAGAAGACTGGAGGGTATACAGTAGGCACTCAATCAATATTGGCTGAATAAATAATTGAGTGACACATTATAAAATCAACACATGGTAATTGTAAACATTTTGGAAAATATATATGTGTACGTGTGTGTGTAATGTTACTGCCCCGAGGTAACCACTGTTAACATTTCAGTGAAAATTTTTGGGTGATTCCCTATGAAGTTATTTGAGGGCCCTGAAGAGATCATAATGATAACGTCCTGGAAAACCTAATTAAGGCAGTCAAGAGGTCTAGGGAAAGGCAATGAACTGTGATTTGAAAGAGAAGCTGAGAAGATACATTAGGGTGAAACTTTTCAAATAAGCTCAAGCAGGCAAAGAATTATTTACTCTAGAAAATCTCACTGAGGTGCTTTTAGGAACATAGTTCAAAGGAACAGCAGATTGTCTATAACGCCACGAGAAAAAAGCTATAGGTCTGGAAGTTTCTGTTTATGCCAGATAATACGTAGCACTTGACCCCTCTCACCCTATAATCTGTGAATCTCTATTATTTCCCTTGATATGTCCTAGCCTCAAATTTAATTCTGCTTTGGTAGTGAGAGTTGTTCACACTCCAATATTTACAGAAAACATCAATTTTCATAAGCCTAGATACTTATGAATTACATTAGAATTATTTGTGTGATATATGGCAAATGTATTGCTGACCTAGTTAGAATTCTTCCAAAAGTGCTTTGTTAGTGTATTTGAGAAGTTTAATGTGCAGGGTGGCCTGTTTAGAACAGCTTCCACTTAATTCATCATGGCCAGCTGCGGTGACAGGTACTTTTCAGTCTGGGGCCAAGAACAAGCTTATCCAGTTCCAAATATTCATATCCACTCCCCTAGGACACACAGCAGTGGCCACAGCCCCCTGGGTGGTATAGAAACCTTCTTTCTCTGACCTCCCTTTGCTCACCATATGGCCATTTATTACTGGTGATCACAGATCTACTCTAAACTTTCTTGCAGAAACCATGATCCTTCTCTTTATTAATCAAGATCTCTTCTATTTTCCAATTAAGGAATTTCCAAAATTATAGCTTCTCAGACTATCAGTGCTCTGACAAACCAGAAAGTAAATCTAAAGGTAACAAAATAATTACGTGAGAAAAATATGTGGTAGAACATGAGAGTGCTCGGCCACAGAGTCAAAGCTCAAAAATATTAAGAAAGAAAAATAGGAGAAAAAAAAATCTTCCAGTAATTTATTCAACAGATATCTACTAAATGCCTACTATGTGCTAGATACTTGGGTCAGGGCTGAAGGTACAAATAGTAAGCAAAACAGGTGGAATCCCTGCTCTGAGGAATCTTACAGTCTACAGGTAGACAGAGATATTAGTCAAGTTACCTCAAGATAATAAAAAGTGGCAAAAATGGCAAATACAACAGTTGAGATGTGCCACGCTATGAAAGCATTTGTTTAGGGGATGTGGTGTAGCCAGAGGGTCCGGGAACATTTCCCCAAGGAAACAATGACCGAGCTGAGATCTGAAAGGGAAGAGCACGCATTAAGGCTGTGGGGTGTGAAAGAACATCCCATGTTTGAGAAACATAATGAAGGCCAGTGTGTTTGAACCTGAGAGAGGTGGTATGAGTGCTGTGGAAGATTAGTTTGGAGGGGTAGGGAGGGACCAGACAAGGCTGAGGCTTTTAGGACATGTTAAGCGACAAGCAATTGTAGTTATTGATTTAAATAAGATCTAAAACTACAGATTTAGTCGCATAATTCACCCACGATATTGCTTTCTCACACTATTTGCCTACTCATTAATACCTCTTTTATGTTAGGGATGCTTATAAAAGGAAAATCTCAACCGGCATTGGGATAAGCTATTTTGGACATTCAACTTCAAAGCGAGTTCCGGATGTGGATGGTTGAAACCCCTTGCCTTGCATTCCTCTTCCTAACTTTTTCTTTTTTTTTTTTTTTTGGTACCCGGGCCTCTCCAGCTATTTTGGACATTCAACTTCAAAGCGAGTTCCGGATGTGGATGGTTGAAACCCCTTGCCTTGCATTCCTCTTCCTAACTTTTTCTTTTTTTTTTTTTGTGGTACGCGGGCCTCTCACTGTTGTAGCCTCTGCCGCTGCGGAGCACAGGCTCTGGACGCGCAGGTTCAGCGGCCATGGCTCACGGGCCCAGCCGCTCCGCGGCATGCGGGATCTTCCCGGACCGGGGCACGAACCCATGTCCCCTGCACCGGCAGGCGGACTCTCATCCACTGCGCCACCAGGGAAGCCCTTCCTAACTTTTTTTAACTGTGCTTTCCTATTGGTCTATTTAGCATTCAGTGATGTGCTGCATTATCTTTTGTTTGTGTTTGCAGCAACATATCTCTGTATGCTGTCCAATGGAGTTAGCTAGCAGGTGGGCCCTTGGAATGATTTATGTCTCCCAGTCAATAACCATGGTAAAATAGCCTGCAACATTTACACAGGTGTCCTGTCACATTCTCTGATTTTCATGGTCCTGGAGTTACTGTGGTGGAAAAAATGTGAAACTTGTTTTCAACTAGACTTTGAAAAGATATAGAAAGATACTAAAGCAATTGGCATAACTGAAATTTAAACATGGCAACAAGCGTCTAAAAGAATGAGTACCAAAATGTGGGAAAGAGAGGCTGGGATGAAAAGGAACAAAATACTGTATCATCTAGAAGCCCAACACACCCTGCTTGAGATCCATACTTCAAAAAGGATAATTCCCCCATTAGACAGAAAGATGGAAAATAAAGCAGGTAAATCAAGGACCTTAGAATTTAGGAGAGGGACAGTCACATGGGGACTTGAAGGAACGGGAGAGTACAGTGAACGTCTACAGACAGATACCTATGGTGAGGGAGGTTTACAGATGGCAGAACACAAGAGCAGGAGCAGACAGAGACTGCCAAAGCAGAGACCACAGCCAGGATTATGTGAAGAAATGACGTTTCTTGTATTCCCCTGGAGAGTCCAATAGAGGCACAAGTAAAAGAAAATATAAGCTCTGCCATCTGAAAGTAGAAGCTATTGATCCAGAATATTCTTGTGAAAACTGGAACGCGGTCCTTCTTACAACTTACATGTTTGTGGGATATATGAGACAGTCAAGTTCTATGGTGGCCATCTTTCCCTGTGCTTAAAGGATACTTAGATAATACTGTTCTTGTGTGTGTGTGTGTGTGTGTGTGTGTGTGTGTGTGTGTGTGTGTGTGTGTGTGTGTGTGTACACATAGTCAAAATAATGTCAAGAGTAGTTTAATGGTTAACAGCTCCTCCTCTTGGAAAATGTCTAATGCTAAGAAGTTGAGTACTACATATTACAAGATGTCGAGGTCCTATAAGAAAGTAACACAATAACCCGTGAATTGAGAATTGAGGTCATATTCGCAGGCCCCTTCCTACACTTCCTTACAATATGTCCGTTAGGGAGGTGTGCTTTTGAAATCATCTGTACCCATTTGAACTGTGAGAGCAAAATGGCATCACCTATGGCCATGTTGCTAGGAGGGACCATGGCGTCCGTTGGGTTTTCTTAGTGGCTATGAGGCAGACCTGTCTCTTTTCTCATTGAGCTATCCAAAGACAAAAGTCTCTGCCTCCGACAAAATAATTAATTACGAAGTTACCACACATATTTCATCAATGTTTGCTTACTTCTCATGAATCCCTCTAAGAGGGCAGGGGCCGTGTACAAGCCTAACCCTATTTAGCATACACAAGAAAGATACTTTGATTGTGATCTGTATGATCATAAATTTCTTTACTAGATTGTGTGTTCCTCGATGGAAATGAATTTACTCATTTATTAAACAAATGTTTGTAACTTTCTGAAGATGGTAAAAACTCTCTTTCCTCATTGCTTTTTTTCCCCAAAACCTCTATAATGATTGGTGTATTCCAAACACGGTTCACAGCTCTAGATATATGTTTACACTAAAAGTAACGACCTTCTGAGCTAAGTATTGGTACTACTTCTATCTTAATATGGAAGGACTAAAGCCAAGGGAGTCCTCAAGGGCAGAGAATGATTTAAATGGTGGTGCTGGGATCTGAAGCCAGGCAGTTTGGCTCCTAAGTCCATGTGCTTGCTCACTCAAATGTCACTCTATTATTACCTTCCTCCTTTCTATTATCGTTCTCTTGCTAGTGCTTAGCAGAGCTCCTTGCAAAGAGTAAATACATTGAATGTACCAGTTAAAAAACGAGGGTTATCCCGTTAAAGGTGATGATGGTGAGAAGGTATTGGTAACAATGGTGTTAGTCACTGAGTACCTGCCATATTCAATTCATACAAAATTCATTTCATGAATTATAAGGATCATATCATATAGTCCTCTCAATCGTCATAATGTTGGTTTTTGCCCACCTCACTTGACTAGTGCTAAACCTGAGACTGAGAAAAATTAAAATAATTATGTAATGTTACACAGTTGTCTAGCTATAAAGCCAACCTTTGAACCCCGGTCTTTCTAACTATAATATTCACGTTCTTCTAGTACAGATAAAAGTCACTGATTCTGCGATTACTTTGCTAACTACTGGCTAAGTGACTTGAGACTAATTATTTGCAGCTTCTTGTTGCACATGAATCTCTCTTTACAAAATAGGGTTAAAAAACACTTTACCAAGTAGTATATTAACAATATAAAAACTACAGAATAACAAAATGAAATCAGTCTCCTTCCTTCCCTCCCTCCATCTTTCTCTCCTTCTCTCTCTCTATCACACACACACACACACACACACACACACACACACACACACACACACAGCCCTACCCTGCAGGATAGCAAGTTGAAAGTCACTATGCATCAACCATAAATCCCAGTGGATCTAATGGCAAGAGTCTGAATGAAATTGAGATTAATATAATAGGCAAAATGGATAAAATACAATTTGTGATTTAAGATCCATAAAACAACTCTAAGGGCATTGTGATTTATTCTATAGTAAATCCATTTCCCATTCCTAATATTCATGCCCACATGTTTTTAATATGCTACTTAACCACACATTTTACAGGCATAAACATCACCATATGAGCTTTCAATTAGCACTGATTTTCATCCTGAAGAAGTGCCTACTGGAATGAAATGGTAGGAATGGCTGGGAACTGATGTATGTGGAGTTAAAGTGCTGTTAATTCAATTGCTTTATCTGATCCAAAGTCAATTAGATTATATTAAATTAGCCATCTGCTTGGCTTTCACCTTGGAATGTCTGCCAGATGCCGAATGTGTTTACAGAGTTCATTAGCAAACCCAACCTTAACAACAACTTTCTTGTGGTAACACTACTGACCAGAAGTTTTCCTGAGAAGACATCACAGGAAAACTGTGTAAGCAACACTTAAACAAATGTTTTCAAAAAAGAATGTTTTGATTTACTATCAAATTTTTAAAATTCCTTTTTATTGGAAGGGAGTTGGGGTCAAGGATTCCTACCAAATACTGACTGATTTTCACTTAATTCTGTTTTGATAAACAATGACAGTTGATTACACTCTAACACTAATAAAAATACCAATTTACACAAATTTAGATATTTATTAATTAGCTTAGATGCACTCATGCCACATATACCATAGAATCTTCTACCCCTTTACACTTTTAAGTTAATATTATCAAGTGAATTCCCAAGAATGGATGATTATTCTACCTTGCATAATAATATGATATATTATAGCCTAGTGATAGAAGTATATATTTATATATATATAACTATGACAAACTATTAGAGGTGTGGACTGAAGCAGTTACAGTGAGTAACATTTGAGCTTGCTCTTGAACACATCAGAGTAACTACATATAAGGCATTCTAGATAGAAAGAACGTTTATTAAAAGGCATTTTCAGTTGTAAATTTAAACATAGAATGTGGGGACTGGAGAAAGATAAGGTTGAGAAGATTCTTAGAGGCCAGATCATGAAGATCCATGATTGCTTTCTAGGAAATTTGGTCTTTAATTTGTATGTTATAAACAGGGAGTCACTGAACAGTTTTAAGAAGAGAAGTCACACAGCATACATGCACTCATAATTTAGAAACACAAGGGAAGTGTGAATTTTATGGAGGCATTAACTGAATCACAAGCACCTGAGCTAGGAGACGATTGTAATTAGGGAGAGAGATAATGGAAAGCTTAATCAAAACAGAGAAGGTGGAGACGCAGAGAAGGGGATGAACTGAATAGCTATTTAGGAAAAAAAAACTCATCTAGATGTGTTTCACAATTACAAATAAGAATGTTCAGAAAGGAAGATGTTTCAGGTAACTTCCAGATTTCTAACAGGTACAATAGATTGATGAAAGTTGAAAGAAGGTTATGGAAATTAATTAGAGGAAGTATGGGGCCATGCCTTTATCTTTGGATATTTTGAACTCAATGTAACTATTAGATATTCTGGGAGAAATACCTGTAGATAGTTAGCTTTATAAAACTGAAACTCAAGAGGATGGCCTGAGCTAGAGATACAAAATTGAGTTTCGTTAATGTATACTATAAACTTGGCACCATGGAAATTTAGTGAAGTTATCCAGGAAGAATATGTGTGATGGAAAGAAAAGGGTGCTAAATATAGAACTCAGAGTGACTTTTTTTTTTTTTTTTTTTTTTTTTTGTT
>NW_006782866.1:279991-290785 GCF_000442215.2 Lipotes vexillifer
TTTTTTTATGTTGTGGCCTCTCCCATTGCAGAGCACAGGCCCCGGACGTGCAGGCTCAGCGGCCATGGCTCACGGGCCCAGCCACTCCGTGGCATGTGGGATCCTCCGGGACAGGGGCACGAACCCGTGTCCCCCGCATGGGCAGGTGGACTCTCAACCCCTGCACCACCAGGGAAGCCCGTGACATTAATTTTTAAGTCACAGAAGGAAGGAAAGACTGCAAAGGACTGTTCAAAGAAGTAGAAAGAAAACAAGGAAGAAGTATTAGTGCAGGAGCCATTGAAAGAAAAAGTAACTATAATAAGGAAAAAAGGTCAAGACAGTCTAAGGCTGCGGAGAAACATTTTCTCCTACTCTCAGTACTATAAAGCCTACTAAACCAAATGAAAGGACCCAAAAAGCAGTAGGCCAAAAGAATAAATGAACGAGTGAATGAACAAACCGGCACAGAAACTGATGAAAAGTGTGCAATTATCCAAACTTGATTATATGTAAAAAAATTTTTTAATGATTCTGTAATACTGAACTTCATGGCTTAGTTTCTAATTTATTCATCTAGAAAGAGAAAATCAGAGGTGAGTGATAGTAGATAGGGTTCAGTAAATTTAAGAATAATATTGGCCATCTGTATGTCTTCTTTGGAGAAATGTCTATTCAGGTCTTCTGCCCATTTTTGGATTGGGTTGTTTGTTTTCTTGATATTGAGCTGCATGAGCTGCTTGTAAATTTTGGAGAATCATCTTTTGTCACTTGCTTCATTTGCAAATATTTTCTCTCATCCTGAGGGTTGTCTTTTTGTCTTCTTTATGGCTTCCTTTGCTGTGCAAAAGCTTTTAAGTTTCCTTAGGTCCACAAATCAAAACTACAATGAGGTATGACCTCACACCAGGCAGAGTGGCCATCATCAAAAAATCTACAAACAATAAATTCTGGAGGGGGTGTAGAGAAAAGGGAACCCTCCTGCACTGTTGGTGGGAATGTGAATTGATACAGCCACTATGGAGATCAGCATGGAGGTTCCTTAAAAAACTAAAAATAGAACTACCATACAACCCAGCAATCCCACTACTGGGCATACACCCTGAGAAAACCACAATTCAAAAAGAGTCAAGTACCACAATGTTCACTGCAACTTTATTTACAACAGTCAGGACATGGAAGCAACCTAAGTGTCCATCCACAGATGAATGGATGAACAAGATGAGGCACATATATACAATGGAATATTACTCAGCCCTAAAAAGAAATAAAACTGAGTCGTTTGTAGTGAGGTGGATGGACCTAGAGTTTGTCATACAGAGTGAAGAAAGTCAGAAAGAGAAAAACAAATATCGTATGCTAACACATATACATGGAATCAAAAAAAAACCATGGTTCTGAAGAACCTAGGGGTAGGACACGAATAAAGACACAGATGTAGCGAATGGATCAGGGAGGGGGAAGGGTAAGCTGGGACGAAGTGAGAGAGTGGCATGGACATATATACACTACCAAATGTAAAACTGATAGCTAGTGGGAAGCAGCCGCATAGCACAGGAGATCAGCTTGGCTTTGTGACCATCTAGAGGGGTGGGATAGGGAGGGTGGGCGGGAGACTAAAGAGGGAGGAGATATGGGGATATATGTATACATATAGCTGATTCACTTCTCTATACAACAGAAACTAACACAACATTGTAAAGCAACTATACTCCAATAAAGGTGTTAAAAAAAAAAGAACAATATTAACACTTGCTTTAGAGTTTAAAATTTTCTTTCTAGTATGTAATGTCATTGAAACCTTAAACATCATTACGAAATACTTAGAGAATTATTATTATATCATCATCCTTACCCTCATTTTACAGAGAAGGAAAGTAATACTTAGAAAAATAAAAGTGAAAGAACCAGATTGTTTCCACACAGACTGTGATGGGCACATTCAGGACCCCAATCCAAATCTCTTGGCCTCAGATTCTAAACTGCACTGAAAAACTAAAATGAATTCTAAGTGCTCTGTGACAAACAATATAACAATTTTGGCTAGGTCATTTGCTCTCTCTCTCTCTCTTTAATAGAGTAAACGAGAGAATTGAAGCAGACAATCTCTATTCCAGCTACATGAGTCTGCATTTCTATTAAATGTTCTAAAAGCTGTACAATTGTAAATGTCCCCCGGTATTAATGAATAGCTACCCCAAACTACAAAAATACTACTTTAAATTCAATTAATTTTCTAAAGAACTAAAGTTTATGTCTTGGAGCAAAGTATTTCTTTTTGATTAATTATCATTCAATATTTATAAAAGTTCATGTTTCTGCAAAGTTGGAGCACTAACTCCCATCACAGGCTATAATAAATGATGAGGGGTAATTATTATTTCAATTACCTAGATCTTTTTTTAAAAAAGATGTTCACTTGTACTACAAATTGGACAATGCTCACCCATTTTGATGTAATGGTTCCAGGGTAACTTGTAGGCAATAATTGATAATTTAAGAGTGTCACTGTATTTAGGATGTAAAATACATTGAATGGGAATGTATCCCAGGCAAGAGATATTCAGAATTAAATTAACATCAACCTTCCTGAAAACACATCAACTCTACACAGTTTACTTGCCTATTTAGTTATTTTTATTAATAGACTATATTTAGGACACTTTTTTTTAAACATCTTTATTGGAGTATAATTTATACTATATTGGAGTATAATTTATTGGAGTATAATTGTTTTACATTGTTGTGTTAGTTGCCACTGTATAACAATGAATCAGCTATACGTATACATATATCCCCATATCCCCACCATCTAGCATCTCCCTCCTTCCCTCCCTAGCCCACCCCACTAGGTGGTCACAAAGCACCGAGCTGATCTCCCTGTGCTCTGTGGCTGCTTCCCACTAGCTATCTATTTTACATTTGATAGTGTATATATGTCAATGCCACTCTCTCACTTCATCCCAGCTTACCCTTTCCCTTTCCTGTGTCCTCAGGTCCATTCTCTATGTCTGTGTATTTATTACTGTCCTGCCCCTAGGTTCTTCAGAAACTTTTTTTTTAGATTCCACATATATGTGCATATATATGTGCATATGTATTAGCATATGTGTACATACGTGTCAGCATATGGTATTTGTTTTTCTCTTTTTGACTTATTCACTATGTATAACAGACTCTAGGTCCATCCATTTCACTACAAATAACCCACTTTTGTTTCTTTTTATGGCTGAGTAATATTCCATTGTATATATGTGCCATATCTTCTTTATCCATTCATCTGTCGATAGACACTTAGGCTGCTTCCATGTCTTGGCTAGTGTAAATAGAGCTGCGATGAACATTCTGGTAAATGACTCTTTTTGAATTATGGTTTTCTCAAGGTATATGCCCAGCAATGGGATTGCTGGGTCGTATGATATTTCTATTTTTAGTTTTTTAAGGAACCTCCATACTGTTATCCATAGTGGCTGTATCAATTTACATTCCCACCAACAGTGCAAGAGGGTTCCCTTTTCTCCACACCCTTTCCAGCATTTATTGTTTGCAGATTTTTTGATGATGGCCATTCTGACTGGTGTGAGGTGATACCTCACTGTAGTTTTGATTTGCATTTCTCTAATGATTAGTGATGCTGTGCATCCTTTCAAGTGTTTGTTGGTGATCTGTGTATCTTCATTGGAGAAATGTCTATTTAGGTCTTTTGCCAATTTTTGGATTGGGTTGTTTGTTTTTTGCTTTTGTTTCTGTTTTTGTTTTGTGGTACATGGGCCTCTCACTGTAGTGGCCTCTCCCGTTGCGAAGCACTGGCTCCGGATGCGCAGGCTCAGCGGCCATGGCTCATGGGCCCAGCCACTCCGCAGCATGTGGGATCTTCCCGGACCGGGACATGAACCCGTGTCCCCTCCATCGGCAGGCAGACTCTCAACCACTGCGCCACCAGGGAAGCCCTGTTTGTTTTTTGATATTGTGATGCATGAGCTGCTTGTACATGTTGGAGATTAATCCTTTGTCAGTTGCTTCATTTGCAAATAATTGCTCCCATTCTGAGGATTTCTTTTAGTCTTGTTTATGGTTTCCTTTTCTGTGCAAGAGCTTTGAAGTTTCATTAGGTCCCATTTGTTTATTTTTGCTTTTATTTCCATTTCTCTAGGAGGTGGGGCAAAAAGGATCTTGCTGTGATAGGTCACAGAGTGTTCTGCTTATGTTTTCCTCTAAGAGTTTTGTAGTGTCTGGCCTTACATTTAGGTCTTTAATCCATCTTGAGTTTATTTTTGTGTATGCTGTTAAGAAGTGTTCTAATTTCATTCTTTTACATGTAGCTGTCCAGTATTCCCAGCACCACTCTTTGAAGAGGCTGTCTTTTCTCCATTATATGCTCTTGCCTCCTTTATCAAAGACAAGGTGACCATATGTGGCTCGGTTTATCTCTGGGCTTTCAATCCTGTTCCATTGATCTATATTTATGTTTTTTGTGCCAGTACCATACTGTCTTGATTACTGTAGCTTTGTAGCATAGTCTGAAGTCTGGGAGCCTGATGCCTCAGGTACCGTTTTTCATTCTCAAGATTGCTTTGGCTATTTGGGGTCTTTTGTGTCTTCAAACAAATTGGGAAAGTTTTTGTTCTAGTTCTGTGAAAAATGCCAGTGGTAGTTTGATAGGGATTGAATTGAATCTGTAGATCATTTGGGTAGTATAGTCATCTTCACAATATTGATTCTTCCAATCCAAGAACATGGTATACCTCTCCATTTATTTGTATCACCTGTAATTTCTTTCATCAGTGTCTTATAGTTTTTGGCATACAGGTGTTTTGTCTCCTTAGGTAGGTTTATTCCTAGGTATTTTATTCTTTTTGTTGCAATGGTAAATGGGAGTGTTTCCTTAATTTCTCTTTCAGATTTTTCATCATTAGTGGATAGGAATGCAAGAGATTTCAATGCATTAACTTGGCATCCTGCTACTTTACCAAATTCACTGATTAGCTCTAGTAGTTTTCTGGTAGCATCTTTGGAATTCTCTATGTATAGTATCATGTCATCTGCAATCAGTGACAATTTTACTTCTTTACCAATTTGGATTCCTTTCATTTCTTTTTCTTCTCTGATTGCTGTGGCTAACACTTCCATAACTATGTTGAATAGTAGTGGTGAGAGTGGGCAACCTTGTCTTGTTCCTGATCTTTGTGGAAATGTTTTTTGTTTTTCACATTGAGAACGATGTTGGCTGTGGGTTTGTCATATATGGCCTTTATTATGTTGAGGTAAGTTCCCTCTGTGCCTACTTCCTGGAGAGTTTTTATCATAAATGGGTATTGAATTTTGTTGAAAGCTTTTCCTGCATCTATTGAGATTATCAAATGATTTTATCTTTTGGTTGGTTAATATGGTGTATCACATTGATTGATTTGCATATATTGAAGAATCCTTGCATTCCTGGGATAAACCCCACTTGATCATGGTGGATGATCCTTTTAATGTGCTGTTGGATTCTGTTTGCTAGTATTTTGTTGAGGATTTTTGCATCTATGTTCAACAGTGATATTGCCCTGTAGGTTTCTTTTTTTGTGACATCTTTGTCAGTTTTGGTATCAGGGTGATGGTGGCCTCGTAGAATGAGTTTGGGAGTGTTCCTCTCTCTGCTATATTTAGGAAGAGTTTGAGAAGGATAGGTGTTAGCTCCTCTCTAACTGTTTGATAGAATTTACCTGTGAATCCATCTGGTCCTGGACTTTTGTTTGTTGGAAGATTTTTAATCAACGTTTCAATTTCAGTGCTTGTGATTGGTCTGTTTATATTTTCTATTTCTTCCTGGTTCATTCTCGGAAGTTTGTGCTAAGTATTTGTCCATTTCTTCCCGGTTGCCCATTTTATCGGCATGTAGTTGCTTGTAGTAATCTCTCATGATCCTTTGTATTTCTGCAGTGTCAACTGTTACTTCTTTTCCATTTCTAATTCTGTTGATATCACTCTTCTCTCTTTTTTTCTGGATGAGTCTGAATAATGGTTTATCAATTTTTTTTTTTAATTTCCTCAGAGAACCAGCTTTTAGTTTTATTGATCTTTGCTATCGTTTCCTTCATTTCTTTTTCATTTATTTCTGATGTGATGTTTATGATTTCTTTCCTTCTGCTAAATTTGGGGTGTTTTTTTTTTGGTTGTTGTTGTTCTTTCTCTAACTGCTTTAGGTGTAAAGTTAGGCTGTTTATTTGAGATGTTTCTTTTTTCTTGAGTAGGGTTTTATTGCTACTAACTTCCCTCTTAGAACTGCTTTTGCTGCATCTCATAGGTTTTGGGTTGTCACGTTTTCATTGTCATTTGTTTCTAGGTGTATTTTGATTTCCTCTTTGATTTCTTCAGTGATCTCTTGGTTATTTAGTATTGTAGTGTTTAGCCTCCATGTGTTTGAATTTTTTGCAGTTTTTTTTTTCCCTGTAATTGATACCTAGTCTCAGAGCACTGTCGTTGGAAGGTACCTGATACAATTTCAATTTTATTAAATTCAGCAAGGCTTGATTTGTGACCCAAGATATGATCTATCCTGGAGAATGTTCCATGAGCACTTGAGAAGAAAGTGTATTCTGTTCTTTTTGGATGGAATGCCCTATAAATATCAATTAAGTCCATCTTGTTTAATGTGTCATTTAAAGCTTGTGTTTCCTTATTTATTTTCACTTTGGTTGATCTGTCCATTGGTGAAAGTGGGGTGTTAAAGTCCCCTACTATGATTGTGCTACTGTCGATTTCCCCTTTTATGGCTGTTAGCATTTGCCTTATGTATTGAGGTGCTCCTGTGTTGGGTGCATATATATTTACAATTGTTATATCTTTTTCTTGGTTTGATCCCCTGATCATTATGTAGTGTCCTTCTTTGTCTCTTATAGTAGTCTTTAAAGTCTATTTTGTCTGATATGAGAATTGCTACTCCAGCTTTCTTTTGATTTCCATTTGCATGGAATATCTTTTTCCATCCCCTCACTTTCAGTCTGTATGTGTCCCTAGGTCTGGAGTGGGCCTCTTGTAGACAGCATATATATTGGTCTTGTTTTTGTATCCATTCAGCTAGTCTATGTCTTTTGGTTGATGCATTTAATCCATTTACATTTAAGGTAATTATCAATATTTATGTTCCTATTACCATATGCTTAATTGTTTTGGGTTTGTTATTGTAGGTCTTTTCCTTCTCTTGTGTTTCCTGCCTAGAGGAAGTTCTTTAGCATTTGTTGTAAAGCTGGTTTGGCGGTGCAGAATTCTCTTAACTTTTGCTTGTCTGTGAAGCTTTTAATTTCTCCACTGAATCTGAATGAGATCCTTGCTGAGTAGAATAATCTTGGTTGTAGGTTTTTCCCTTTCATCACTTTAAATATGTCCTGCCACTCCCTTCTGGCTTGCAGAGTTTCTGCTGAGTTTTTTCCTTTGTATTTTGTTTGTTGCTTTTCCCTTGCTGCTTTTAATATTTCTTCTCTGTATATAATTTTTGATAGTTTGATTAATATGTGTCTTGGCGTGTTTCTCCTTGCATTTATCCTGTATGGGACTCTTCTGCACTTCCTGGACTTTATTGACTATTTCCTTTCCCATGTTAGGGAAGTTTTCAAATATAATCTCTTCAAATATTTTCTCAGTCCCTTTCTTTTTCTCTTCTTCTTCTGGGACCCCTATAATTCTAATGTTGGTGCATTTAATGTTGTCCCAGAGGTTTCTGAGACCGTCCTCAGTTCTTTTCATTCTTTTTTCTTTATTCTGCTCTGCAGTAGTTATTTCCACTATTTTATCTTTCAGGTCACTTATCCATCCTTCTGCCTAAGTTATTCTGCTATTGATTCTTTCTAGAGAAATTTTAATTGCATTTATTTTGTTGTTCATTGTTTCTTTGCTCTTCAGTTCTTCTAGGTCCTTGTTAAATGTTTCTTGTATTTTCTCCATTCTATTTCCAAGATTTTGCATCACCTTTACTTTCATTACTCTGAGTTCTTTTTCAGGTAGACTGCCTATTTCCTCTTCATTTGGTTGTTCTGTTGGGTTTTTACCTTGTTCCTTCATCTGCTGCGTATTTGCTCCTTCATTTGCTGTGTATTTCTCTGTCTTCTCATTTTGCTTAACTTACTGTGTTTGGGGTCTCCTGTGCAAGTTCCTAGCTCCTTTTGTTTTTGGTGTCTGCCCCCAGTGGGTAAGGTTCGTTCAGCGGGTTGTGTAGGCTCCTGGTGGAGGGGACTGGTGCCTGTGTTCCAGTGGATGAGGCTGGATCTTGTCTTTCTGGTGGGCAGGACCATGTCCGGTGGTGTGTTTTGGGTGTCCGTTATTATGAATTTCGGCAGCCTCTCTGCTAATGGGTGGGGTTGTGTTCCTTTCTTGCTAATTGTTATGGGCTGTCCAGCACTGGAGCTTCCTGGTTTTAAGTGGAGCTGGGTCTTAGCATTGAGACAGAGATCTCTGGGAGAGCTCTCGCCAATTGATATTACATGGGGCCAGGAGGTCTCCGGTGGTCCAGTGACCTGAACCTGGCTCTCCCACCTCAGAGGCTCAGGCCTGACACCCGGCTGGAGCACAAAGACTCTGTCAGCCACATGGCTCAGAAGAAAAGGGAGAAAAAAAAGAAAGACAGAAAAATAAAATAAAATAAAAAGTTATTAAAATAAAAAAATTAAAAAGTAATAAAGAGAGAGAGAAAGAATGAGCAACCAAACCAATAAACAAATCCACCAATGATAACAAGTGCTAATAACTAAACTACCATAAACATATAAATGAGAAACTAGTCAGTCGCATACAGAAAACCCCAAGTCAACAGTTGCCCCCAAAGTCCACTGCCTCAATTTTCAGATGATTCATTGTCTATTCAGGTGTTCCACAGATGCAGGGTACATCAAGTTGATTGTGGAGATTTAATCCACTGCTTCTTAGGCTTCATGGAGAAACTTTCCTTTCTATTCTTTGTTTGCATAGCTCCTGGGGTTCAGCTTTGGACTTGGCCCCGCCTCTGTATGTAAGTCACCCTCTGGCATCTGCTCTTCACCCAGACAGGATTGGGTTAAAGGAGCGGCTGATTAGGGGGCTCTGGCTCATTCAGGCTGGGGGGAGGGAGGGGTACGGTATGCGGGGTGAGCCTGAGGTGGCAGAGGCCGTCATGACGTTGCAACAGCCTGAGGCATGCCGTGTGTTCTCCTGGGGAAGTTGTCCCTGGATCGTGGAACCTGGCAGTGGCGTGCTGCACAGGATCCTGGGAGGGGAGGTGCGGATAGTGACCTGTGCTTGCACACTGGCTTCTTGGTGGCTGCAGCAGCATTGTTAGCGTTTCATGCCCATCTCTGGTGTCCGCACTGATAGATGAAGCTCACACCAATCTCTGGAGCTCACTTAGGTGGTGCAGTGCCTTCTGTGGGCAGACGGGGAAGGAATCCCCTCTCCTCACGCGCCCCAAAACAATGGTCTCTGGCCTTTCAGCAGGTCCAAACTTTTTCTCATCTCCCTCCCGGCCAGCTCTGGCGCACTAGCCCCCTTCAGGCTGTGTTCATACAGCCAACCCCAGTCCTCTCCCTGGGATCTGACCTCTGAGGCCAGAGCCTCAGCTCCCAGCCCCCACCCGGCCCAGCGGGTGAGCAGACCAGCCTCTCAGGCTGGTGAGTGTTGGCCAGCACAGATCCTCTGTGCGCGAATCTCTCCACTTTGCCCTCCGCACCCCTGTTGCTGCGCTCTCCTCCATGGCTCCAAAGCTTTCCCCCCGCCCACCCCCTCTTCCCCCATCCCTGCCAGTGAAGGGGCTTCCTAGTGTGTGGATGCTTTTCCTCCTTCACAGCTGCCTCCCAGAGGTGCAGGCCCTGTCCCTATTCTTTTGTCTCTGTTTTCTCTTTTGCCCTACCCAGGTACGTGGGGAGTTTCTTGACTTTTGGGAAGTCTGAGGTCTTCTGCCAGCATTAAGTAGGTGTTCTGTAGGAGTTGTTCCACATGTAGATGTATTTTTGATGCATTTGTGGGGAGGAAGGTGATCTCCACGTCTTACTCCTCTGTCATCTTGAAGGTCCTTTAGGACAGTTTAAAATTTTTTTTTTTAATACGAAGATAGTTCCTATATGTTCCACAACCACAGCTAAATCTTACCTAAGTATGTCACATTAATTTTAACTAATGAACAAATATTGATGCATTATTATTAACTAATAAATAAACAAGAACACGTTGCTGACCCAGTACAAACTGAATATATCTGTAGAAGCCCAATTAAAAAAAAAATAAAGTAAAAGCCACAACTTCACTAGGTAGATGGTAACTTAGGTAGGTAGGTGGTATCCCAAACTAGTTTTTACCCTGAGGATTTTTGACAATCTGTGATCTTGAGCTTCCAAATTTACACCTACACAAATTTCTGGGATAGAAGAAAAGTCTTAGGGCCATTCAAGATAGAGTGTCCATCAGGAAAACCTCACATAAACCTGGGTTCATAATGTATACCCTCAGTATAAGTGTTAACAAAATCTAAATTTATGTCTAAATAAATAAAGCTTATTTTATGTCTAGGCTTTGAGGCTAAATGTAGAGAGGAAATCTTTTCTGAGAAGTCAAAAAACAATGGGTTTATATAGCTGAAGAGAGAATTAGTAAAATGGAATGCACATTTGATGAAAGTATGTCCACACAGCCTGGTGAATTTAAAACATGGAAATTAAGCATAGAGTAAGAGAGTGTAAGAAATGTTCAGGGCTTCCCTGGTGGCGCAGTGGTTGAGAGTCCGCCTGCTGATGCAGGGGACACGGGTTCGTGCCCCGGTCCGGGAAGATCCCACATGCCGCGGAGCGGCTGGGCCCGTGAGCCATGGCC
>NW_006782866.1:290976-299375 GCF_000442215.2 Lipotes vexillifer
TACCGCAAAAAAAAAAAAAAAAGAAAAAAAAGAAATGTTCAATATATGTTCCAGAAGAAGATAGTGGTGAAGGAGAAACATGTAAAGGAACTTTTCTTCATCAGTAGAATCCGTTAACAATGTCAAAGGCAAACCAACAAGTGGGTGATAATACTTAGATTGCATATGGTAGAGGATTTATATCAAGTACATGCAAAAAAGTCTCATGCTTGCCAATAAATGACTGGCAATCTAGTTATTGTTTTAAAAAAAGGTCAAAGACATAACAAGGTATTTCACAAAGGAAGAAATTAAACAGCCAACAGTCATATGAAAATGTGTTCAACCTCATTAGATATCAGAGAAATACAAATTAGAACTATGGTAAAATACAACTATACACCCAACAGAAAAACAAAAAATTAAATGCAAAAAGCCTATTGTACAAAGGGCTAGTAAGAATGAGGAACAACTTCAACTCTCATACATTACCATGGCAGAGTAAATCATTTAACCACTTTGAAAAACTAACAATATCTACAAAAGCTGAACATAAGCATAGTTTGTGATACCACACTTTCATTTATAAGTATACACCCAACAGGAATGCATACATGGGTGCACCAGAAATTATGTATAGGTATATTTATAGGAGTATTTTCCCTAACAGATAGAAACTGGAAACTAGTCAAATGCCCATCAATATAGACGACTATATTACTGGAATGGGATATTATATAAACTTTATACATCACTTAGTATTACTCTCACCATCAGCAATACACTATTGCCCAAAAGAAGCCAGACACAAAAATATTGTACATCATGAATACAATTATAAAGTTCAAAACAGTCAAAAATAATATATGTCATTGGAAGTAAAGCTAATGGGTACCTTTGGATGGAAAGGATAATGGAGGTAAAACTTCTAGAGGAAGAATCTGAGGGCTAAAAGGGAGAAGAACGCTACTCACAATGGCAAGAAAAATACAACATACTTAGAAATAATACTAAGAGAAGGTATATCAATTCTTTCAGGAAAAATTACAAACTCTTTTGAAGATACTAAAGACTAAATAAAGTAAGAGGTAAACTTTGTTATAGATAAGAAGACTGAATGTTATGAAGATGTAAAATTTCCCCATATTTACTTTTTTTACATTAATTTTTATTGGAGTATAGTTGCTTTACAATGTTGTGTTAGTTTCTGCTGTACAGCAAACTGAATCAGCTACACATATACATATTCCCCCTCTTTTTTGGATTTCGTTCCCATTTAGATCACCACAGAGCTTTCAGTAGAGTTCCCTGTGCTATACAGTAGGTTCTCATTAGTTATCTATTTTATACATAGTAGTGTATATATGTCAATCCCAATCTCCCAATTCATCCCATCCCCTCTCCTCCACCCCGGTATCCATACATCTGTTCTCTATGTCTGTGTCTCTATTTCTGCTTTGCAAATAAGTTCATCTGTATCATTTTTCTAGATTCCACATATAAGTGATATTATATGATATTTGTTTTTCTCTTTCTTACTTCACTCTGTATGACAGTCTCTAGGCCCATCCAATTTAAGTTTAATTTCAATGGAATTCCAAAGCAAATCCCTACAGAATTGTTCATGGAAAGGATGAAGTGATTCTAAAATGTATATGAAAACACAAAAGATAAAAAAAGAGCAAGGCACTCCTAAAAGAGAACAAGATGAGATGACTTTCCCTAACAGATAGCAAGACCTTTTATAAACCATAGTTATTAAGATTCATGCACATATGCAAACATGATTTACAACTGAGCTGACACTCCAGATCAGTGGAGAAAGGATAGATTACCTAATTGTGCTAAAGTAATTGGTTATCCATGCAAAATAATTAATTTTTATCCCTCCCTCACACCCTACAAAAAATAATTTTAAGTAGATTAAAAACTTAAATGTAAAAACCAACATTATAAAACTTTCAGGATGGACTTCTCTGGTGGTGCAGTGGTTAAGAATCAGCCTGCCAATGCAGGGGACATGGGTTCAGTCCCTGGTCCAGAAAGATCCCACATGCTGTGGAGCAACTAAGCCCATGCACCACAACTACTGAGCCTGTGCTCTAGAGCCCACAAGCCACAACTTCTGAGCCCACGTGCCACAACTACTGAAGCCCACAGGCCTAGAGCCTGTGCTCCACAACAAGAGAAGCCACCACAATGAGAAGCCCACGCATCACAACAAAGAGTAGCCCCCACCCACCACAACTAGAAAAAGCCCGCGCACAGCAACAAAGACTAAAGACCCAACACAGCCAAAAATCAATCAATAAATATTATTTTTAAAGTGATTAAAAAAAGAAAACTTTCAGGAAATGACAGAAACGAATGTCACCACGACCTCATAATGGGAAAGAATCTCTTAAGCAACATAAAAATGTGTGAATATTAAAAGTATTAGAAATTTATGAAAATCAAATCTGGTATCATACAGTGAGTAAATGGCAAGCCTTATATTGGGCAAGATATTTGCACTTTGTATAATATATAAAGTATTAAACTCATATTAAATAGACTCCCTCAAAGCAATGCAAAAAAAAAAAAAAAAGGCAGAAACATAGGTTAAAGGCATGAGGGGGAGATAAAATAGGAATGATCCATAAGCATGTGAAAAAAGTCTATACCTCATGAACAATGAGAAATATTTAAATTAAAAACATGGTACATGGTAAAAAGATAAATAAACGAGTACCATTCCATACCCATATGACTGGCAAACATTAGAAAGTCCAACAGTACCAGATGTTGGTGAAATTCTGAAGCAAAACAAATTCATCCACTTATTGTTGTGCAATCATACATTGGCCCAACTGTTTGGAAAATGATTTAACATTACTGAGTGACATTGACAGCTTGCATACCCAACCATTCCACTTCTAGATATACGCTCCAGAGAAACTCTTGGCTGTGTGCAACGTGAAACTTGTACAAGAATATTCACAGTAGTATTTTTAATAAAGGCAAGAAATGGAAAAATCCAAATGTCTATCAATCATAACATGTACAAATATATTCTTGTACATTCTTACAGCAGTAAAAATGTGAACTACACAGTGACTTGTAACTACATGGGTGAATAACTGAAGCATAATTTTGCTGCAAAGAGGCAAATCAAAAAATCAGCCCTACCATATGCTGTTGAAGTGAACATGAGTAGATAATAGACTATATTTAATATAAGTTTGAGGCTGATGAATGCAGAATCCAGAAGAGCAGTTACCTCAGGGAGAGAGAGTCGTATGCAGTCAGAGGGCCACTCTAACCATGTCTAAGTATGGTGATGTTCTTTTAATTAAATGGAGATTTGACTACCTGGGTAATCATCTTATTATTCTTAAAATGTTACATATGTATTTTATAAACTTTCTATATGTGTAATATATTTCATCATGAAAAGTTTAGATTATTAAGAAAAGAGAAAAATACTAAGGTTTTATTTTTTAGCTGTTTTAAAAGTGAAGGAACCCCTAAATTCCCAGATGAGAAGCTAAAACGTAAAAGAAGAATATTTTGAGATTTCTATACAGGTCTAAATGCTAGAAAATAATTGTTCTTTGTAATCTGAATACCTACAAATTAAGTGTGTGTGTGTGTGTGTGTGTGTGTGTGTGTGTGTGTGTATGAAGCTTAAAATATCAAGAATATTCTAGAAAGACAAGACCCTCAATGTTTTCCTTTTTGTGTCTCCACAGGTCTCCCGAATGGGATTCTGAAAAACTCAGATAAAACCAGAAGCCTTGCCAGAGGAAGCTGCTGCCTCTTTCTCCTTCACTATTTTTGCCTTTGCCCAGTTCATCGTAGGTCCCTTTTTGTACCCCTGCTAAATGCCTCCAGACCACACATCTTGCTGTCATACATTCCTGACCACACTGCAGCCTCTTGCCTCTTTCAATTTGAGGACCACTGTACTAAGCTAGAAGTGCACCCATGGAGACCCCATCGCTTTCACCTCCTGTAGAACCTTGTGGTGGGGCAGCTGCCCTCTAATTGCTGCCATCTTGGGCTTTTTGCCAGTCTCAGATATCTACTTATAACGCTTTTCTGCTAGGTAACTGTACACCTCTTCTCATTTTGGGATCTTCTAGAGGAGAGTCACAGAGCAGAATGAAACTCTCGTTGTCTTTTCTATCATAGCCTTCTTCTTTCAAAATACAAAATTAGGGAGTGGTGGGGCCAGAGGATGTGAGTTTTATAGACAAGAAGAGACCAGACACATCTCCATGCTTTATCTGCACTCTCTGCATCTTTGAGGCCTCACATTGCATCTGGACTACAGGTTCCCTCCTCCTTCCCAGGTGTGTCCTCTCCAGGTCACATTTGCTTCCCCTTGTGCACTGACTTCCCTTGCCACCACCCGCTTCTCACATTTATGAAACATGTCTGCATGTATCCATGACAAAATTATCAAGACACAAAAAGAAAATGAAAGACTGCAAGAGAATAAATGACCCCAAAATATTAACAGATAATTTACCCCAAAGTGTCAGATCTCACTAGTAATGCAGTAAATTCAAATGATAGCAAATCAAACAATGTTGTACATGCACTGACGTATGAAGGTAAAGATAATATCATTATCTAATTCAAGCACAATTAAAGATAATTGATAAACTAATTGCAATACCATTTAAAAACAATACATTGGGAAAGCAAAATGACGTAATATAAAGAAACAATAGAGATATTTGTAAAAGGAAACTATGCAACATATGAAATATGGATGCCCAGTATATGTCAGGGGAGAGGCATATACTCTAATGTATTAAAGCAAAAACAAAATTCAGTTCACCACCACTATCAACGCCACAAAACAAAATTAAGAAATCAAGTTATGTGTCCAGTATTAAGCTACTTTAATAAATGACATCATACCAACAGATAAAACATTATTTGTTCTGATATTTAGGAGCAAAAATATGTATGCTATAACAAAAACTGATAGTTATATAACTATAAATCTATATATGCACATTCTGCTTGTTGACTTAGAGGTGCACATTCAGAAATGGGCATTTTGTCACGGACTGTAGTTGGATGGCAAATTTTATGTCACTGCTTGAACAATATGAAACTGCCAAATTTCACCTGCTTTTGACCTAATAAAAAGGAAATGGCATGTGATTAAGTCTAATATATTAAAAATGCTGCCTCGGAAAATAGGCGCCTACTGTCCTGCTCTCAAGGAATGCCAGTCAACAGTATTTATAAAGGTAGTGTTAGAGTCCACAGATTTCTTAAACTTCAGTTTAATTATAAGCCCTTCTATGTTTTAAAAGTCCTTTGAACCCCTGTATTTTTTAATTTGCTACACATCCTAAATGTTTTCTAGTCTTCCCTTCACTCATAGGGCTGCAAGCACATGACAGTGATGAATGCAAAGCACCTTATGGCACGCAAGCCCATATTTCTAATAAAATTCTAACGCGCCCCCCCCCCCCCCCCCCCCCCCCCCCCACCGCCAACATAGTGCTTCAAACCTAACGGGCTGTCTTTCAGCCTTTCTTGCCTATGCAAACCCATTTGGCCAAAACAACCTGAGAAAACTAGAATTATTTGCAGAATCACTGCAAAGGAGTTCAAGCATGGAAGAATCATTATTCATAATTTGCCGCCTATGGTAAAAATCAGTACCAGGCTGTTCATTTTCACTTACTTATTCACTTAATAAATCATCGAGTAGACATGATTTTCAACCTCCCCCAAGAAAGACAAAATTCTTTCAGAAAATAATCACTCAATGATTTAAGCTGAAAATATAAATGTAGTGCACACAGTACATAAAAATCTCTCTCAGCTATATAAATCTTATACACATCCTCCTTCTCTTTTGTGATATGACAATGCTCAGAGACCAAAGAATGTTTGTAAGCAAGAGTTTTCAAATTGCTCAATGTCAAAAGTTTCTCATGGACATTTTCAAAAATAAAATAGATTGCACAGAAGCCCCACCCTGGGTGAGTCAATTTGGGAAAATAGACTTTTTTTTTAAACTCTGAATAAGAACAGATTTCTGGCAGAGTCTTTTATATAAGTGTGTTAAGAACACAAATGGGCACAAAATCAGAAATTGAGAGGGGAAATAAAATAGGGAGGAGAAAAGACAGGGGGTAATTTTTTTTTTTTTACAAATTATGATAGAGGACATAGACACGGATGGTGAAAGAGAGGATATAGGCATGTGAATGACTACCGTTGACCTGTATTAGTCATCATGTGCTAGGCTATGTTGTGTTAACCAAAAACTTCTAATCTCAGTGGCTTATGAGGATAAAGGTTTATTTCTCACCTTTGCTGGCTGAGATCCAGGCTGGTGTAGCAGCTTGCATGTGCCTGGGACATGCATTCTTATGGCACAGGAAAAGAAGCAATGGTGGAATCATGGTGTGGCTCTTTAAACTTCTCAGACGTGGGGTACTTCACTTCCGCTGGCATTCCCCTGGCCAGAGTTACAGGGCCAAGCTAGACACCAATGTGGGGTAGTATACATTCTTTCCACAGGGAGGGGCCCTGCAATGAAAAATGTGAGAGACTGGCAGCAAACAGTTGGGAATAATACAGCATACCACAACTTCCTGCAATACCTCTGATCCATATCAGAAGGAAATTCCTAAATAAACTTACCTTCAATCAAAGGTAAGTTGTCTCAATGAAAGTTTAATATAGAGATTAATTACATTGCAATTCTTTTTATGACTATTGTAAATGGACCAGAATTTTTTATTATGTAGTAGGTACCCCCTAATTTGTTTATGTTCATACTTGAGATGGGCATTATAGTACGGATTAAAATTGATGGCTACCTGTCTAATTTTATTTTTCTTATCTCATAGCCTAAGGTTGGAGCTTTAAGGGGTTTGTAAGCATTGTTGCTTTTTTTTCTCCCTGAGATTGGTACTGGTTGTGCAGCGTGTAAGACAGAAAAATGGAGACGAAAAAATTATCTGCATTTACAGTAAAAAACAAAACAAACAAAAAAAAAACAGTTGTACAATATACCATTAGATGTGCCAATAAAAGAGCATTCTCACTGCTCTTATATTAAACAGATTTACTCATCCTTTACTGGCAAAACTGGAGAAATTCTAGCTTCCAATATTGGGAAAGGCACCTCTCCACGTGGATTATTACAAATCCAACTTAAGTGTGTACCATATTTATAAACATCACCTTCTTTAATAAATAATCTTCAATGAATTATATTAGAAATGTATGGTAGACAACTGATTTGTCCATCAGGCTCAAAAATGACCTTTATTAATATGACAAAGTCTTAGACAGCAAATATAAAAGGAACTATTAAAAGTAATATAAAAGGGCTTCCCTGGTGGCTCAGTGGTTAAGAATCCACCTGCCACTGCAGGGGACACAGGCTCGAACTGTGGTCTGGGGAGATCCAACATGCTGCAGAGCGGCTAAGCCCGTGTGCCACAATTACTGAGCCTGCGCTCTAGAGCCCGTGAGCCACAACTACTGAAGCCCATGTGCCTAGATCCTGTGCTCCGCAACAAGAGAAGCCACCGCAATGAGAAGCTCGCACACCGCAACGAAGAATAGCCCCCACTAGCCGCAAGCAGAGAAAGCGCGGGCGCAGCAACAAAGACCCAACGCAGCCAAACATAAAATTAGGACGAGGGGAAGATGGCGGAAGAGTAAGACGCAGAGATCACCTTCCTCCCCACAGATACACCAGAAATACATCTACACGTGGAACAACTCCTACAGAACACCTACTGAACGCTGGCAGAAGACCTCAGACCTCCCAAAAGGCAAGAAACTCCCTCACGTACCGGGGTAGGGCAAAAGAAAAAAGAATAAACAGAGACAAAAGGATAGGGACGGTACCTGCACCAGTGGGAGGGAGCCGTGAAGGAGGAAATGTTTCCACACACTAGGAAGCCCCTTCGCGGGCGGAGACCGCGGGTGGCGGAGGGGGGCAGCTTCAGAGCCGCGGAGAAGAGCGCAGCAACAGGGGCGCGGAGGGCAAAGCGGGGAGATCCCCGCACAGAGGATCGGTGCCGACCGGCTCTCACCAGCCCGAGAGGCTTGTGTGCTCACCCGCCGGGGCGGGCGGGGCTGCGAGCTGAGGCTCGGGCTTCGGTCGGAGCGCAGGGAGAGGACTGGGGTTGGCGGCGGGAACACAGCCTGCAGGGCGTTAGTGCGCCACGGCCGGCCGGGAGGGAGTCCGGGAAAAGTCTGGACCTGCCGCAGAGGCAAGAGACTTTTTCTCGCCTCTTTGTTTCCTGGTGCGCGAGGAGAGGGGATTCAGAGCGCTGCTTAAAGGAGCTCCAGAGACGGGCGGGAGCCGCGGCTAAAAGCGCGGACCCCAGAGACGGGCATGAGACGCTAAGGCTGCTGCTGCCGCCACCAAGAAGCCTGTGTGC